>NC_064856.1:1145137-1437637 GCF_024139225.1 Suncus etruscus | reverse complement strand
GACCTAAATTTGATAGTTTTAGCTAACCAGATAAAACATTCTTTAGTTATTGGCATTCTTAACACTTAAGCATGATTATACTCATACTTAGTCTTAATGTGATGCTTTCTTTAAGATCTGGAGTCCTGAAGCTACAACAGCAGAACTGATTGAGAAGAGGGAAACGCAGAGGGAGAGATTCACCTCTGAGGTAGACTTTGATGACTTCTTGATGCCATTCCAGAAAAACATCAAAGAGAAAGCAGAAGCAATGGAGGCTGCCTCAAAATAGTCAATCTCAACAATTGCTTCTTGGGATAAGGATTTTGAGGTCCAGAGACCAAACTTCGGAGGAAGTTCTTCTGAAAGGACCGTATTCTTATTAAAGCCAAAGCCATCTACATATTGACACTTTGTAGCCATGTTTTTGTATTAACAGCTATAAATATTCTAATGTTTGCGCCATCGATAAAAATGTCTGTAAGTGGATGTCAGAAGGCCTGCTAGATGTATTTCCTGGCATGGATGGCTACTTTGTATACCCCCAAGGGAATCTCACCAATAGGCCCAATAAAGTTTACTCTCACCAATGATTATTGGCCTAGAAATGGAAAACCCTTCTATCTGACTTGCCGGCTTTGTATTTTTTTAAGTGTTCTGACACATTCTACCTGGGTCAGCTTTTCAACTGTAACCCATGGATTGATCCTCAGTGTCTGTCTATGTGTGTGCATGAGTGTACGTGTTGGCCACCTCAATGTCTGTCTAACATTCATCTGTAATACACATAATGTCTGTTTATGTTGTATATTGTCCTTCCCCCATTATATATAACCCCTCTTATCTCCCTTTGCTTACCACCTTACAAATCCTTTTCTAGCCCTTCACTCTTTCAACCCCATCTGTTATTCCCCCCACTTAACCCATTTTAGCCTCAGTTTTTAACTCCTCATGAACCGAACATTCCCCCCACCCCAGCCAGCTGCCAACCAGCTCACAAAGTGAAAAGACAGATTCCCAGACCACCTGGCCTCCATTTCCTAGTCCAATCATTATTGGTGAGGGTAAACTTTACTGAAGAAAGGCTTCTTACGTTAGATTGTGTATAGAGCATTCTTAAAAACAATCATAATTTTCAAATCTAGGAAACTCAGTGAGCACTCTAAGAGGAGTCTATACCATGAAATATTGTCTAGCGAATCTTGAGCATCCAGTTTTCTTTCCTAAAAGCAATCTAAAATTATAAGCATTATGGTTTAATGGTAAACTACCTACAATTGAAAATAGATTACAATAACATATTCAATGAATCAGCTCTATATCAGGAGATCATAGCATGCACTTGCATATTCCCTTGCTATCTTACGTACATAAACAGATTATATTATCAAGCATAATAAAATAGAAAATGAATAGATTAGAAATTTTGTCATGACATTATCATAATGAGTCCTGTCTTCTGAGTCTAATATAGTATTAGCATTGCAATGTGGAACTGGGGTGATCAACCTATATCCCTAAGTATTACTGTGTAATAAAAGATCAAGGAGTTACTATAGACATAGTAAAATTATGACATTAAAGTGAGCACTGTAGTGGGAGTCCAAATGCTTGCAAATGCATTCTGCACCCATTTCTGTGGATAAAAGTATTAGAACATTATTATAGATATCTATAAAGATCAGTTGATTGGACACCTGCTCAATCCTAAATAGCTGAATCCAATCTTGATGGGAGAGTTTAATTCATTGACATTTAAGGAAACCATTGACAGAAGGGCTGTTGTGCCATTTTATTGTATAGGATTGTTGTTGTTACAATTGGGAGTTTGGTTTTTGTAATTGCTCTTTTTGTAATTGCTAAGTGAGTAGCTCACTTAGGGACAGTTAGTGCAAATGTTGCTAGTTCTTTTTTGGTCTGAGAATGTTTTTACCCCTTCTCCCATGTAAATGAGATTCTGGGTATTGGACTCAAGGTTGAAAGTTTCCTTCATTCATTAGTTTGGATATATCATTCCACTATTTTCTTTCCTGGATTGTTTCAAAAGGAAGATATGATTTGATTCTTATGTTGTTGCCTCTATACTTGAGGGTTTTTTTCTCCCTTACTGTTTTAAAGAGTCAATCTATTTGATTTTTGCCACTTGGATTACCAAATATCTTGTTGTTGTTCTGTTATGGTCTGTTTTGTTTGGCACTCTTTTTGCCTCTTGGATTTGTAGAGAAATCTTATTTCCAAGGGTGTGAAAGTTATCTGCTGTTATCTCCCTCACTACTTTTTCTCCCCCTTTTGGAATTCCTATAATTCAGAGATTATTTCTCCTGTCTTTGTCCATTAAGCACATTACATTTTCTTCCAGGGTTTTGTCTCTCCTTTCATTTTTAACTTCTTTATCCCAGCTGGCTTGTAATTTGTCAAGTTCATCTATGAGATTCTCCACCTACTTTATGACTTGTTAACATGCTTTTTTGGTATGTATCCTTTCAGCTTTTGAAAGAGTTCTTCTTTGAGTTGGTTGAATTGTTCGTTTATAGATGTCTTAATTTCACAGGCTAGTGTCTCCTTGATTTCCATTGCTAAACCATTAAGTGTTGATTTTAGGTCCTCATGTACAAGGTTCAAGGTTCAAGCATTTGGGTGGACTTGGAGATTTGCCAGAATTTCTCTCCATATCCCCCACAGTAGATGTCTTCTTTACCAAAGAAGTTCCCCATTAAACTTTGCAATTAGTGGTTTGGAGTTCTGGATTTGCCAGGCTGTTGAAAGAAGTGCTAGATTCAATCTGCCAGGAAGTCTATGATATAAATTGAAATGACTTCACATGGACGCTAAGCTAGTGTATACGTGTGGTTTAGAAAAATGAGGACTGATGGAAGGAAGGAAGGAAGGAAGGAAGGAAGGAAGGAAGGAAGGAAGGAAGGAAGGAAGGAAGGAAGGAAGGAAGGAAGGAAGGAAGGAAGGGAGGGAGGGAGGGAGGGAGGGAGGGAGGGGGAGGGAGGGAGGGGAGGGGAAGGGGAAGGGGAAGGGAAGGGGAAGGGAAAGGAAAGGGGGAGGGGAAAGGAAAGGGAAGGGACAGGGAAGGGGAGGGGAAGGGACAGGAAAGGGAAGGGAAGGGTGAAAGGGACAGGAAAGGGAAGGGAAGGGACAGGAAAGGGAAGGGAAGGGAAGGGAAGGGGGAAAGGGAGGAAGGGATGTAAGGGGAAAGGGGGGGAAGGGAGGGAAGGGGAAGGGAGGGAGGGAAGGGGGAAAGGGAGGGAAGGGGGAAAGGGAGGGAGGGAAGGGGGAAAGGGAGGGAAAGGGGAAGGGAGGGAAGGGGGAAAGGGAGGGAGGGAAGGGGGAAAGGGAGGGAAAGGGGAAGGGAGGGAAGGGGGAAAGGGAGGGAAAGGGGAAGGGAGGGAAGGGGTGAGGGAGGGAAGGGGTGAGGGAGGGACAGAGGGAAGGGGGAAGGGAGGGAGGAAAGGGGGGAGGGAGGGGGGGGAAGGGGAAGGGAACAGGGAAGGGAGGGAGGGAAGGGGAAAGGGAAGGAGGGAAGGGGAAGGGAGGGAGGGAAGGGGGAGAGGGAAGGGAGGGTAGAGAGGGAAAGGAGAGTAGGGAGGTAAGGAGGGAGGGAAGGCTGGAGGAAGGGAGGGAGGGAGGAAAGAAGGGAGGGAGGAAAAAAGGGAGGGAGGAAGAAAGGAATGAAGGAAGGAATGAAAAGAAGGAAGGAAGGAGGAAGGAAGGAAAAGGATGGATAGATGCTGGGAAAGACCCCAAAAGACTGCTCCTTTTGCCTTTGGTGGCAGGGATTAAAGGAATGAGTTTCCCTATTCCCTTCCTGGCACCAACCTAGCTAGCCCCAAAGGACAGTGAGCAATGAAGGCCCTGGAATTCAGAAGGAGACTGAGGAAAGGCTGGAGAGGAGAGGAGGCCCCATTCCCTAGAGCATGGTAAAGGGGATTAGGACTGGAAGTTCCCTATTCCCACCCAGACACAGGCTAAAAACACACATTTTTAACTACCAACAAACAATCATAGAATATCACTAAGTACCAACCACACTGTGACAAACATATATTTAGGATATGACAGAACTAATCTGAAAATAAAACTGAATGTAACGCTTTCAGCTGGATCCTAATTCCTTCTCTTTCCATCACATGAATCACTTGAGAAGATCGTAGAAATAAAGTTTTGTTTTGTTTTTAAGTGTTGTGTAGAGGGAGAGATAGTACAGTATGCAGAACACCTTGCACATGGTTGACCTGGGTTTGGTTCTCAGCACCCCATTATGGTACTCTGAGCCCTGCCAGGAGAGGTCCCTCAGCACAAAGCCAGCTGTAAGCCCTGAGCAAAATCTGTGTGGGCCAAAAACTAATGGTGAATAAGAACAGAGCCAGAGACTGAATTTTTGCTAGAATTACAAACAATGACAGGTAAGCATGAAGTAAACACTTACTATTAGATAACCAACACCAACACAGGATTTGTGCTTAACACAGAATTGCTTCAAATGGTCAATCTGCACAAATAAGTAAATAATGATGTTTTAACCCAACTAAGTCAAAGTAGAATGAAACAAAGTTCACCTATAGCTCTGATATGAATTTGTGCCCTCTATTAAGAGGGACTGCTATTTTTACTTGAGTTTAACAACTATTTTAACTCACAGTCTGCAAACAAATTCCAAACATTCTGAAGAAGCAAAGGGACTACAGATAAGCAAAGAGCATGCAGTCTCAAAAACTTATTGCGAATAACCTTGTAGAAGTTTTTTGGGGGGTATTGTGGAATTCTGATAGAAATAAATGGGCAAAAGAAATACTATTTCATAAGTGTTGGGTGTGTTCATTAGCATTAAAATTATCCTTATGGTTCTAATATATTTTTGGTTTGGTTTTTTTTTCCAGCCACACCCGTTTGATGCTCAGGGGTTACCCCTGGCTAAGCACTCAGAAATTGCCCCTGACTTGGGAGACCATATGGGACACTGGGGGATTGAACTGCGGTCCTGATTCTTGGCTAGCGCTTGCAAGGCAGACACCTTACCTCTAGCGCCACCTCGCCGGCCCCAGTTCTAATATTTTTAATGTGCCACATGTTTTGCAATGCAAGTATTAACTCATTGCTTATATTTTCTTCTAGATCATGGGCTCAAAATTTCAGTGACATGAACTGGTTAGCTAAAATATTCTGTTGCTTAATAAAGCTTCTGACTTCATTTGATAAATGAGAGTAGGAATACAGATACATACAATACCAAGTTATTGTCCAAGCCATTTGATAAGTAATGACTGACCAAAATGTACTTATTGATTCGAATGCAGTAAGTGGCTTTCTATAGAAGCTTCCATTTATAGAAATCATCTTGAATAAAACAAAATGTTCTTAAAATTGTTATACTTCTAAAATCAATAATCCAAAAAGTATTATCTTTTTTAAGCTTTTGGACTAAAAGTAGCATACTAGGAGAAATGTTTTCATTTTGTCAAGCTTTTCCTATTGTTTTTGGTTTTGTATATCAGTTGTTTTACATACAACCTTGACATTGTAGGCAATACTTAATGAAAAAAACATAAAGAACATGTGGCATTTAACAGAAAATATTACTTAAAACTGAGTTATTCACTTGTTTCATTGAATGGGTACCAGGAAGTTACTGCTTTCTCATCTTTTTAGATGCTTGGTGTAGAAAACAAATCATTGTTCACTTGACTTTTACCAGCATAATGGAAAAAATGAGTAACTATGGAAATTCATTATAAAGCTGCCAGATTGAAGAGAGGGGAGGAGAGGGGGAGGCACAAGATGAATACTTTATTATTTTTGGTGGGGTGGGTAGTGATGACCATGCACAGGGATTATTCATGGTTCAGTGTTCAGGGGTTAGTGCTGGGGATGGAGCCCAGGTAAGCTACATGCACTAAATTTGCTGTACTATCTTTCAAGCCCATTACATACACTATTTACTTGTAATGGGAAAACATCTTTTGAGACACTTCACTAAGGAAGATGCTGGTTGAATGATAAACAGAAAGATAAAATGGTTTTGAAAGAGAGGCAGTGATCTAAAGAGCAGGCTGAAAAGAAGACTGGGAAAAACTTTGAAGGACCTTGCAAAAAGTGCTAAGAACTGTGAAGTTCTGAGTTAAGATAATGGTATTAAAATTCTATTTTAAAGATTGTTCTGCCTGCAACTGGTCAGCCACTTGCAACAAAATGAACTCAGACCTCCAGCTAACACCATGCACCAAGGTCAAATGCAAATGGATTAAAAACCTTGATATTAGACCTAAAACCATAAGGTATATAGAACAACATGTAGATAAAACACTCAGGATATTGAAAAAGTAAAAAGGCATCTTCAAGGAAGAAACAGCACTCTCCAAACAAGTCAAGGCAGAGATACACAAATGGGACTATATTAAGCTGAGAAGCTTCTGCACCTCAAAGGAAATCATTCCTAGGATACAAAAGCCACCCACAGAATGGGAGAAGCTATTTTTCCAATACGCATCAGATAAGGGGATAATATCGAAATTATACAAGGCACTGACAGAACTTAACAAGAAAAAAAATCTAACCCCAGCACAAAATGGGGGGAAAAAATGGACAATTTCTCAAAGAAGAAATACAAATGGTCAAAAAGCACATAAAAAATGCTCCACAACATTAATCAACAGGAAGATGCAAATCAAAACACCAACGAGGTACCATCTCACAGCACAGAGACTGGCACATATCACAAAGAACAAGAATCTGTGCTGGTGGGGTTGTGGGAGAAAGTAACTCTCATGCACTGCTGGTGGGAATACCATCTAATCCTGGTACAAGAACAATTGGTACTGGCTCTCAATCTATGATCAGGGTACGTGTCTCCATTTCCTTGTGTCCTCCTTTATTTCTTGAAGCAGTGTTTGTATAGATCCTTCACCTCTTCAGTTAAGTTGACTTCAAGGTATTTGAGTTTGTGTAGGACTAATGTAAATGGGATTGTTTTTTTAATGTTCATTTCTTATCTATCATTATTTGTGTATAAGAGGCCATTGATTTTTGAGTGTTAATTTAGTAGCCTTCCACTTTGCTATCTAATTCTATTGTTTCTAGGAGCCTATTTGTAGAGTGTTTAGGATTTCCTAAATATGTATCATATCATGTCATCTGTGAACAGTGAGCTTGACTTCTTCCTTTTCTATCTGGATGCCCTTGATAACATTATTATGTTATATCTTATGTTACTTCCATACTTTTAAACATAGACGTTTCACTGCCACTTTTGTTTGCATTTCCTTGGTAATCCGTGATGGTAGACAGTTTTTATATGCCTACTAGCTGTCTTTATGACTTTCTTTGATCAAGTGTCCTCTCTTCTCTTCATTTTTGGCTTTTTTATTGTTGATCTTACTAAGCTTTGTGATTACTTTATATATCTTAGATATTATCACTTTAACCAATATATGATAAGAGTTCTTTCTTCAAATTGTTTTCTCCCAAGTATTATTTTACGCCTCATTTATTTTGCACTACAGAGGCATTTTTATTCTGTTCTTGTCTTTGTTCTATGATTTGAATATTTCTCTTGGTTTTTCTTGATGCACTTTATTGACACTATCCTAACATCATGTTCTTTTATCCATTTTGTATAAACACTTGTGCATGGCATAAGGTTAGGGTATAATTTCTCTTTTATTTTTTCTAACAGGTTAGAAAGAATTTCTTTTCTTCTTTCTATGAGGGTAATGAGTTTTCTGGAGAGTAGTTTAAACCAAGAGGTGTGTTAACTTTGTGACTTCGTATAGAACACCCAGATAAGCCTCAAGTAATATATTCTGACAATGCACCTGCCCCAAATGTATCATACTAGTTTTGGGTAAACAATATGTATCTTGGTAGCCTAAACCATAACCCCGTTTTTCCTGATTTCTATTCCAAAAAAGGGAAATGTCAGGAAAAAATCAACTGCTAAATTTTTGGCAAACCTTCATGGATACTTGACCTATGCAATTAGAACAGACACATATCTTGTGTTTTAAATTTTGGAATAAATATCTACCACCTAAAATAGTTTTTAGAAATTAAACAGGAAAATTCCTCACTATTGTTTGTAGAACACTGGGGAAATTTTTAAAATATAACTTCTGATCAGCTATCAAGGCAGTTTAGGCATTTCTAATGATTACTAACTGCATAATCCAAGTTCTTCAGCATTTATTGTTTCATTCCTTTGTTTACCGGAGCAATTGCTCAGTGATACTAAAAGATCGTGGCAAGGATTATTTTTGTGATTACCTATCAAGATTTCCTTTAACATGCACAGTTAATCAAACATCTACTTGTGATCTCTTTAGGGGGGTTCTAAATTTTATTAGCTCTTTAATTAAAGACAACATAATACACTCCAGAAGAAAATCTCATTCATCCTAGATCAGCAAACATTAGCACTTAGAATAATAGTTTCAAGTCCCAATGTCAAGATAACTAACCAGTTCAGCAAAATACTGGTTCACAAGACATAGACCTATTTTCAACATATCTATTATAACCAGTAACAAATGTATTTTCAGGGCAGAGCAGTAGCGCAAACTGTAGGGCACTTGCTTTACATCCAATAACCTAGGACGAACAGTGGTTCAATCCACCCAGCATTCTATATGGTCCCCCAAACCAGGAGAGATTTCTGAGTGCATAGCCAGAAGTCACCACTAAGCATCACCGAGTATGGCCCCAAAACCAAAACCAAATGTATTTTCTACAAACTGTCAATTTGTCATTACTGTAAAATGATTGGCTATAGACTAGCAATCAATTAGAGCAAATGCTACTTATCTTTTCAGTGGGAGAGATCACAGATATCTCTAACATAACTTTAATTTGAGATCATATATTCTGATGAAAACCATATTTTTTAGTTTTCATTGAAACTAATTAGAAAGATGTGGAGCAGAAAGAGGAAGCACAACATTAAGAGAATCTAAAGTAAAAAAACAAAGAGTCGTAAGAGATAAGCTAGCAAGACACTTGTTCAAGAACACAGGTTTGAAGAGGAAAGCGAGAGACAGAAATGTCCTTTAGCTCTTTCAACACATCATGAAGCCATATGAGGGAACTAACCCAAAGAGAAGCCGCCCTCAGAACCTCCAGCTCCTGGATCATCCCTAAAAATCACAGTCTTGTCCTGTAGCTCCCCCCACATGTTGCCTCTATCGCCAGATGAGGAAGGAAGTCCTTTCTTTTTTAACTACTCTTAATCCCATTTGCATCGATCACTATATTGCTGGTTAAACTGTGTGTTCTCCCTTTGTAGTTCATAATAGATATTCTTTTGCTTTATGCCCCATTGCAAGTAGGTAATTTGTATCTAACTCTAGAGTTTTAATATGTTGTCAATTACTATATCAGCCTTTTCAGACCACATTGTTAATTGGTTTGCACAGTTCTGGGGAAATGCATGATGTCATTAGATCTTTATCAGTTCTTGATAATCTTAGAGAAAGTTTCCCAGATGCTATGATGCTTAATTGTGTTTATCTATAGAACTGATTTAATGTTTTTAACTCAATAAAAGTGCAATTTTGTCCCACTAGGTGAAAAAACAGTTATCAACTTGTTTTCAAATTATGTATATCTGCAGAAATGTTCTAAGATTTTGTTCAGTAAAGTCTATGGAAAAGAAAATTAGATCTAGACTAGTCCTTGGTGATCTATATTACAGTGCTCAGTGGGAGAATGTTTAGCAATTGATTTTCAAATTATTTATATCTGCAGAAATGTTCTTAGATTTTGTTCAGAGAAGTCTATAGAAAAAAAGTTGGATGTTCTTAATTCATATTACAGTGCTGAGTGCTCTACACTCATTACAGTGCAATAACATTACAGTGAAAGAACATTTAACAATTTGTTTTCAATATATATATATATATATATGTCAACTATATCTGATGATCTCCAGCCCCCTCTCATGCGTCACCATGTAAAAATGGAGATACATAACTCACAAGATGAAGATTTATTTGACAAAAGCTGGACAATAGAGAATTTTACGTTGGTAGCAAATAATGCCTCTTGCTTCTCTTCACTTTCCTAACTCCAGTCTCCTTGTGCTTCTGGGATATTTAATGCAGTAAGAAGTCAATTGGCTGGAACTTGAAAAAATGTATCCTGTACAGCAGAAGAGAGAAGGGAATGAATATAAAAACAAGCATACATGGGTGCATTATTTCATAATATTTTTTAATTTTTTTGAAAGACACTCTTGCAATAATTTTCAGAGACAAAAAAGAGGAGGGCTGGAAATTTCAGCTCATGACATGAAGCTCACCACAAAGAGTGATGAGTTTAGTTAGAAAAATAACTACATTGAGAACTATCCTAACAAAGAGAATATATGAGGAAAATAGAAAGCCTGTCTAGAGTACAGGCAGGGGTGTGGTGGGGAGGAGGGATATTTGTGACATTGGTGATGGGAATGTTGCACTGGTGATGGGGGTAGGTTGTTTGTTGCATGACTGAAACCCAACCACAATCCTGTTTGTAATCAAGGTGTTTAAATAAAACATTTAAAAATATTTTTTAATTTTTTAAATAAATAATTTCTTTATTTAAACAACATGATTAAAAACATAATTATAATTGGGTTTCAGTCATAACAAGAACACTGCCCTTCACATCTTCACCCTTCCCATTACCAATGCCCCCATTTCTTCCCTCTCCCAAAACAACTATGAGGTACCAACTCACGCCACAGAGATTGGCACACATCACAGAGAATGAGAACAAGCAGTGATGGCAGGAATGTGGAGAGAAAGGAACTCTTATTCACTGCTGGTGGGAATGTCGTCTAGTTCAACCTTTATGGAAAGCAATATGGAGATTCCCCCCAAAACTGGAAATTGAGCTCCCATAAAATCCAGCTATACCACTCCTAGGGATATACCCTAGGAGCACAAAAATACAATACAATAATCCCTTCCTCACACCTATATTCATTGCAGCGCTATTTACAATAGCCAGACTCTGGAAACAACCAAGACGCCCTTCAACAGACGAATGGCTAAAGAAACTGTGGTACATATACACAATGGAATATTATGCAGCTTTCAGGAGCGATGAAGTCATGAAATTTTCCTGTACATGGATGCACATGGAATTTATTATGCTGAGTGAAATAAGCCAGAGGGAGAGAGATAGACACAGAATAGTCTCACTCATCTATGGGTTTTAAGAAAAATAAAAGACATTACTGCAATAATTTTCAGAGACAAAAGAGAGGAGGGCTGAAAGTTCTAGCTCACTGCATGAAGCTCACCACAAAGAGTGGCGAGTGCAGTTAGAGAAGTAACTACATTGAGAATTATCATAACAATGTGAATGAATGAGGGAAGTAGAAAGTCTGTCTAGAGCACAGGTGGGGGTGGAGTGGGGAGGAGGGAGATTTGGGACATTGATGGTGGGAATGTTGTACTGGTGAAGGGGGGTGTTCTTTACATTACTGAAACCCAACCACAATCATGTTTGTAATCAAGGTGTTTAAATAAATATATTAATTAAAAAAAGAAAAACTTAAAAATAAAAGAAAAAAGAAATAGTAAGAAGAAGAAAACAACAACAAAATGAAGGAAGGAGGGCTGATGTGGCAAGGTTTTGTGATGCCATTTTTTTTTTTTTGCATAGACACAGTAAGTATTGAATTCCCTTTACCTAAGAGATGTAGAGTTTCTCCACCCTTGAAGCATACTGACATAGGAACAACTTCAGGCTCCATACATGCTCATTTTTACATCTCAAGGTCTTTTTATGGTGCTAGGAAACTTTCTGCTTAGTTGTAAATGATAACATCAGGCCTCTGACTGAAACCCAAACACAATCATGTATGTAATCAAGGTGTTTAAATAAAATAAAAAACAAAACAAAACAAAACAAAAACAAAAATAAAACAAAAAAAAACATCAGGCCTCTGTAGCTAGAGATCTTGGTATTTGGATAGGCCATAGGACGAAGACTAGGATAGTCTTTCTTTATGGTTCTAGAAGTTCTGTTCCATCACTGTTGTTGCAATCAATCTTCTGTAATTAGTGGTCTTGGCTTTTGCTCAGATCCTAGGACAAAGCCTAGGACAGTCTTTCATTATGGTTCCAGAAGTTTTGCTCAGTTGCAGTTGTCAAAGTCAGACCTCTGGAATTTGAGATCTTGGTTTTTGTACAAATCCTGGGCTGAGGTCTTGGTTAGGATCTTTCTTATTGGTCCCATGATAGATTTTATCATACCATTAGGTGATGAGATAGGGCAACCAGCTCTTAGATCAAGTTGTTGCCATTTCCTCGTTGTCAGGATGTCATATCGAAACTGGTGCAAGTTGGTGCCAGAGCAGTATTAGGAATTTTCCAGGAAGGAGTTTTATTCTTGGTGCTGTTGATGAATAAAATGTATGGGCTCTGATCCCTTGTAGATAAGAGCTTGTTTCTGTGCATAAGATTTCCCCCTTTTTAGAGTGCTTATGCACAAAGGAATGGTGCCATATTCTATTGCTGGTGCATTTGGTGGTAAGAGTGACTGGCTACACAATCTCTCTACCCTTGTTTTGACCTAATCTTTTATCCCAGGCAAGACTTTTTCTTCTAGGTTTTCATACCCAGCAGAACCAAAACAATGAAGTTAAAAAAATATAAATCTATTTATATTTAAATTTAAATATATTTACATATAAATATATATAAAGAAGTAAATAAAAATAAATTTCAAAAAAATAATTAAATAAAATAAGTAATGGAGAAAACTACCTTTACATTTGGGAATAAACTCACTAAGAGGTATTATTATAGAGGTATTAAAATACAAAGGAAATATAGGCATCCCTATTAAGTCTTTTGAGATATTCTTGTGGGGCTCAACTCCAGGGCACATTTTCATCCCCACTGTGGTCTTGTTGAGTTTGAGAAATTATTTGCAACAGTAAGGGATCAGGTAGTGTCCTTGAGCTGGGGGTCCTTCTGGAGCTGAGTCCAGTAGCATGCAACAGTAGCATGCAAACCTATTTTGGGGAGGGGTGAGAAGAAGGGCCACATAGCATGAGTCAGCAGAAGTATTGGTTGTAGTTTCTTGCCAGGGCTTGAGATTTGGGACTGAGAGGGTGTCCTTTCACTTTGGGAGCTGGGTGGTGGTTTATTGGGGTAGGAGGCCAGTCTCGGTACCTAATGGGTTAAGAACTGAGGGTAGGGACTGGAGAGATAGCACAGCTGCATTTGCCTTGCAAGCAGCCGATCCAGGACCTAAGGTGGTTGGTTCTAATCCCGGCATCCCATATGCTCCCCCATGCCTGCCAGGAGCTATTTCTGAGCAGATAGTCAGAAGTAAACCCTGAGCACCACCAGGTGTGGCCCAAACCCCACCCCAATTTAAAAAAAAAAAAAAACAAAAAACGAACTGAGGGTAAAAGAGGGTTAAATAAGGAGGAATAATGGATCGTGATTGGGGAATAAGAGGATAAAAGGATGTCTGGAAGGGGGAGAAGGGATAACATATAAGAGGGGCTATATATACTATAGGCATGGATTGTTTACAATTTAGATTTGACTCTCATGCAGGAGTGTACCTGTCTATAAACTCATGCCCACATATAGACATTAGAGATCTATTCTTAAATTACTCTTGGAGGCCTGACCCCCATAGGATGAGTCTGAGCTCTTAAGAAATGCTTGAATTAAGAAAAGATAAATAATTAGCTAAGATATAGATTAGGAGAGAAAGAAAAGGGAAAACACAAGATAAAAGTTAAGAGAAAAGAAAGACAAGCAAATACAGTAAAAACTAGTTAAAAAATAAATTTAGCCAGTGCATCGGAGTTGAAAGGTTTTCCAATTTCTAGGACTTCATCACTGATGGATGATCACTTGCTAAGTGACAGTTTCAGGGTAAGATATTGGCTGGAGCATATTAGGATAAAGATAATTTTCATGTGTATGTTACTAAGTAATATGGTAGTGAGGACTGTAAGAACACCTTTATTCTTTTGACTGCTTAAGAAAAATTCTTATGGGAGTGTGTAAGAAGAGGGACCACTGAGACAAGAGCGCATCATTTTACAGGTCGCATGAGACTCAAGCCCTCCTTATCCTTTTGCTATAACTATGCTTTATGAATGCTGAATGGAAAAGATTCAAATGGAAAAAAAATGATCGATCTCGTAGATAGGTTAAATAAAGCAAAATATTCTCATAGTTGCCAAGTTAATTTAATATACAAGTATGAATAGGAAAATATTAACAAAGAGCAACAAAAAGATGCAACATTTAAAACAATATTATTCAAAACAATTATCTCAATAAATTAAAAACAATAAATTAAATTAAAATTATTAAAATTAATTATATAAATAAATTAAAACATTTAAAACAATATCATCTCATATTGTACATTAAACTAAATGTTTCTCTTTTATTATAAAATTTTCCATGAGGTAGTGTTTTGCACCTTCCAATTAGAAGACTATTACATAGATCTAGAGATGAAAGAAGACATCCAAAAAGAACAAGAAAAAAATTTTTAATTCATCGAATAATGAGCAACATTTTCCAGACTTTAAAAAGAAAGCTATCAGAAGAGTTTGTTGACACATTTCTTTCCAAGCTTTCTCAGAGCCAAAATTCAGTCCTAAAATTATATCAATAGAACCTAACAGTGGTAAAATGCTTGATTGCCTTTCATATGGTTGACTTTTAGTCTTCAGTACCAAATGTGGTCCAAGCACACAAAGTATAATTCCCTGAGCAAATAAGGAGTGATCACTGAGCACAGAGTTAAGAGTTAGCCTTGAGCATCATAAGGTGTGATTAAAAATCTCCCCTAGGAAAAAAATTTCTTGTTCTTTGGTTTGATAAATTCAACTCTTGAGGGTAGTACAACTTTCAAAACATAGCTAAAAAGAAACTATAGATAAATATCATCCAACAAAAATATAAAGCATAAATCATGTTCAAAAATTTAAAAAATGGAAAAATGAGGGTAGAATTTAAGTGTGTGGGCCACACCCAGTAGTTATCAGGGCTTACTCCTGAATCTGTGCTTACTTGGGACCATATTTGGAGCCTGGAATCCAATTGAGTTAGTCATACACAAGACTGTACCATCATCTCTGTACTATTTCTCCAGCCCAGAAAATATTGCATGTAATGATTATTTTATTTAAGTATTTAAATCACTCCGGTGTACATTGAATTTAACAACTTACTAGTCTTTAGTATTTCTCTTTTTTTTTTTTTTTTTGGTTTTTGGGGCCACACCCGTTTGATGCTCTGGGGTTACTCCTGGCTAAGAGCTCAGAAATCGCCCCTGGCTTGGGGGGACCATATGGGACACCGGGGGATTGAACCGTGGTCTTTCCTTGGCTAGCGCTTGCAAGGCAGACACCTTACCTCTAGCGCCGCCTCACTGGCCCCTTTAGTATTTCTCAAAATCAATTATTTTCAAACCCAATCCCTAAAATTTTGTGAATTTTATACTTATACTACATCTCAAATCAGATACTAAATTTTCCCCCAAAAGTAGTTTAATCTCTATTTACATTTTATTAAATATATAGTGGTAAAGATGTATTAATTTGGGTTATTCCAAGTAGACATAACAAATTTTCCCAGGAAATTATACTTTGAGTATAAAATTTTTCACCTGTTTAAATTAAAATCTTAGGGGTTTTTTCCCACAAGAACCACATCTATGACTAGAGAAATAATATAGAGAATAAAATATTTGCCTTGCATGCAGACAACCATAGTTCCAGCCATAAAACATTGACAAGATGATCTATGAACACAGCGCCCAGGTTCAAACATCCCTATGTGCGGCCCAAGAAACCTACACATGCCCAATAAATAACAAAACATTTTCTGTGCTCAGTGGACATATATGGCTCATGACTATAGTACTGAATAGCACAACAGATCAGAGACCATGATCATAAGAATCTGAGCTTTCACCTTTGAAACCTTTCATGCTAATTTTCTACATAACTTATTGCCACATCAAGAAGATGCTTCTTCTAGAACTAGTACTAATGTCGATACAAAGATGAAGAAAGAAAAGGTTTACTGAGTTAAATGAGTCATAGAGATGGAGATAGACATAGAATGATCCCCACATAGTATAGTAATAGTATCCAAACACAATAGAGATGAGGGCCAGTAGGACCAGTTCATGGTAGGAAACTTGCCACAAATAGCAAGCTGAGATAAAGAGGAGAAAAATGTCTGTCACAGAGGCAGGCATGCTGGAGGGCAAGGAAGAGTGCAGGAGGGAAACTGGTGGCTGAAATGTGCACTGGTGAAGGGTGTTGAACTCAGGTTTGGCTAACCCCCAAAACACAAATTTTATTAGGCATTACCATATTTTCCAGCATATAAGACGACCCCCTACTTTTCCTGTTAAAATATAGGGTTTGGGCTATATTTTCCATATAAGACTACCTCTCTTTTAATGCACACCAAATGGAAATTAAAAAACTCAAGAGAAAAAAAGTTGAGCCCTCAAAGGTTAACAGTATATATTTAATAAAGCTAGACTTTGGAGTGTCAATGATCATTTTACCTTTGTTATTTGTAGTGAGCGACTGTGATTTTTTTTTGTTTTTGTTTTTTTGGGCCACACCCGGTAACGCTCAGGGGTTACTCCTGGCTATGCGATCAGAAGTCGCTCCTGGCTTGGGGGACCATATGGGACACCGGGGGATCGAACCGCGGTCCGTCCAAGACTAGCGCAGGCAAGGCAGGCACCTTACCTTTAGCGCCACCGCCCGGCCCCGACTGTGATTTTTTAATTGTGATCTACAGTGAGAGCAGGGAGAGGGGGCTCCTCCAAGAGAGGCTGGGGTGCAGTGATTAACAGGACAGCTAGCGGGAGACAGAGCGTCCCCTCTGTGTCCCATCAAAGCTGAACAAAGGCCTGAGCAGCAGAAAGCCACATACCAGTGATGACACCCGGCAGCATATGGGATGCAGGGCTCGGTAACTCAGCTCCTCTGTGTGCCCTGAAAGATGAATCAGGACAAGCAGAAGACTGAGTGATGATCCCTGTCAGCTGGATGGGATGCGGATTTAAGAGGGGGAGTGAAACATTCGTCCCTGAAGCTGGAGTAAGTTTCAGCATGCAGTATACCCCCGACTTTTAAGAAGTTTTTCATGGGTTAAAAAGTCATCCTATATGCTGGAAAATATGGTATTGTAACTCAATCTCAGAATCAGTGATCTCTGTGTTGCTTTAAATCCTTTAAATGCTTTAAATGTGTTTTTCCAGCTCTGACAGCTGAAACTCACTCTCTGTTCTTTCTTTGATATCCTTACCAACTGGCCCATCCCTATGGTTTCTCTAGGTACCACTGCAGAAGAATACCAGGTTCAGTACTTACTCTGATTATAACAATTTCCAGACACAAATGGAAATAAGAATTGCCTAGTCTTGATAATGCCAAGTTCACATATGGTATGAAGCTTATCTTCAGAATTTTTGTTGCTTATAGCCAAACAATGAAAGTTTCCTATGAAGAGTGATTTAAGGCACAACATGCCACTGACTTCTCTATAGAATTCGTCTTCTGTATATGTTCTTTCTTTTCATCACATATAGTCTAAAATTCAAACTTACAGTCACTTAGTGGGTTTTTCCATAAGTGATCCCTTTCTTGTCATGAGCATACTGATGACTTCTGGAGGTGGCCATTAATATCTCATCCAACATTATTTTCATGCAGATCCAGCAGAATAGTGGGATCCTCATTGTTCACCTCGACTCATTCCACCATCCTTGCCCTAAACTGCAATTTCTTCATTAATTCCAGGTGGCTTTTTTGTTGAATGGAGTAAAGAGGAAATCAGTAGAATGCCTATCCTGAGCCCAAATTTATGGGATGTTACACCTTTATGCTTTCCTCTCTTATTCTTTTGCCAGTGATCCATCTGATTTCAAAAGGATGAAAGTAGCCTATATAATCATGAAACCAATAAGCATGTCAATACATGTTATTAAATATCATAGCTATCAGCCTAGGAAAAAGAAGTTATGATAATCTTAATTATAGTAGGGAAGTTTCCTGGAAGAGAAGAAAGATTGTGAAGGAACTTCATTACAGAGCTTTCTTTTTCCCTTCTTTTATATAATTGTATAGTCTAGAAAGCAGAACACTCTAATTCACAGCATTTTTTACACCAAGAAAGGGCCATGGATCCAGATCTAGACAAAACTCAACATAGTTTAGTTTTGCAGGGAAGTAAAAAAATTGTTGTCTTACTAAGTGGAAAAAACTTTTATTTCTATTCTACCTTTTCCTGTCTCAAAGCCTACCATTATACCTGAATCTATAGAAGTCTGTTTACATCGAGGAGAGTGATCTGAGGGTAAAAAACAACAGCCTGAAGAGAGACTGAATAGGAACACAGGAAAAATGTCTGGATCCCTGATAATGTTCTAAGTAGCTGAATGAGCAACTAATGCCTTCAGTCCTCTATTAGTGTGAATACAAAGTATTTTGTTTAAATGCCTACACATGCATTCTTACATAAAGATGAAATGCATTTCTAACTGATATATCTACTTAGCAGTTTAATGTAGGTCTGTTCTAATCTATGTATATCAGAAAGTTTATGGAGTTACCTCTTTGATTACTGGAGGGACAGAGAAAAGGAAGTTCTGAAGATCCTATAATTTTTTGTAGATAGGCGAGGGAAACAGAAAGCTTATGCTTTAATGTCAAATAGAAGTCTTCTAGAAATTGTGATTCAAGGAAGATTAAGTTATTTCTCTCAGGCCCCATAATGGAGCCCTTCTCCCTGGCCTGGGGAGTGCTGGGAGGCTTGGCAGGCCCCCAGCCGTCCTTGTCTTTTTCCCCTGACTCCAGGCCTTCCCTGGGTGCCAGCTCAGAGGGCAAGAAGTGGGTTCAGGTGGACTCTTAGTGGTCCTCAGGTCCCCCCCTCCCTCCGTACTCCAGGGGGGAGGTGCATGGGGAGAAGGGAAGGCAGACATCTGGCTTCCGGTTCTCTCTTTGATTCTGGAGACCAGCTCTTGCCAGGTATGGGGTTTGGGGAGGCCCCATACCGAGCCCTTCTCCCTGGCCTGGGGAGAGCTGGGAGGCTTGGCAGGCCCCTAGCCGTCCTTGTCTTTTTCCACGACTTCAGGCCTTCCCTGGGTGCCAGCTCAGATGGCCAGAAGTGGGTTCAGGTGGACTCTTAGTGGTCCTCAGGCTTCCCCCCTACCTCTCCCTACACTAATGGAAATGCTCTTTGGGAGGAGGGTGGGCCGTTTTAGTACTGGTTTATGTTGGGACAGTCACTGGAATTTTTTTCTCCTTGTTTTCCTATTGATAGTAATTTATCCATATATTTTATATATCCATAACATCCATCTTGTATTGTGACCTTGAATCGCCCTACAAATCTCATTTCTAATATTTTACTGCCTCAGTCCCAACCCTTATTTCCCCCCATCTTCCCATGTAGGTGCAGCTCATGACATGAAGCTCACCACATAGAGTGATAAGTGCAGTTAGAGAAATAACTACACTGAAAACTATCATAATAATGTGAATGAATGAGAGAAAAAGAAAGCCTGTCTCGAGTACAGGTGTGGGTGGGGTGGGGAGTAGATAGATCTGGGAAATTGGTGGTGGGAATCCTGCACTGGTGAAGGAGGGGTGTTCTTTACATGACTGTAATCATACAACTACAATTATATTTGTATTCACGGTGTTTAAATAAAGATAATTTATCAAAAATTATTTCTCTCATTACTATGACCCCTTTGATCTATTACAGTTCAATACATTTGCTATTCTTTTGGGGGGAACACTCCAGGCAGCGCTCAGGAGTTACTCCTGGCTCTACACTCAGAATTCGCTCCTAGCAGACTTAGAGGACCATGTGGGATGCCAGAGATTGAATCTGAGTCTGTCCTGGGTCAGCTGCATGCGATGCAAACGCCCTACTGCTTCAGCCTCACATATGCTATTCTTAGTTTGTTTCGTGAAATTTTTAAAATTGACAGAATAAGTTACAACTTTTCTGAATTCCTAGAATTGTATCCTTGTTCTATGTGTGCCTCTTAATTGTCATATAACATTTAGCTCTGCATGAAGTCAACTGTGTATGTTCCTAGGATAGTATCATAACAGCCTCTGCACTCCTCTATAATCTATAAAGACTCTGTACATATTACTAACATTTAGTAATTAGTACTCACTGTTATTAAACACAATAAAGGTCATCTTTCCTTAAGAAAGTCTAATACCAGGCTTGTAGATCTATCTGAAAGATCTACTTAAGGATTAAGAGCAGAAAGAATTTAATATAGGATTCTTGAACTGTATAGAATGCCAAATTAAAAAAACTGAGGGGATAAAAGTCAGGAAACAATCCAAAGTCTCCTCTAAAGTGACAGGAACTTCTGTATAATTTATTCCCTCTTGAGAGCATCCCTAGCAGAAGCTCTGATGACAGAGTCAGCAACCTGGTAGGGGGGATGCATGTTTACCCTGTTCCTTAGAATTTATGTTGGATCATTTGGACCTATTTAACATCCTTGTTCATTAAAAAGAAGAGGGAAGCTGGACAAATTGTTCCTGAGCTCATCAAAAAGTAAGTCACTGAAACAAGGATTTGAGACTAAATGGTTTATGTGTAAGGTGTTCTCAGAAACACAGCAGGAGAATGTAGAACTGGGGTAGTAAAGGAGAGGAAGCAAATAGTTTTGTGCTAATGAATAAATGTTATGCCTTTGGGTAACTACAGCCAGGTCCTGGTGAGGAGCTCTTTCTAGAATGCATTTTCAATTTGTTCTATACAGGCTATGAGGACTTGAATAAGTGCCCACTAGTCCCCATTTATCATTGGTTGTGACTCTTATCTAAGACATTGATACTTTGGTACTCCCAGTAAAACCCGTCTATGATTGGCCCTGCTCCTATAACCAAAGAAAGCTCCTAGGCAGAGAACTAGAAGTGTATTCATTAAGAAACCATTCATATTTACATGAATATTTAGAATTGAGAGTTTATGGAGAGAGTTGAAAATTCTAGGGCTGAGGAGCAAAAATGGGGAGTACTTGGTCAGGTCTGAGAACTGATAGTTGGTGTGGAATGCCAATGAGCAAAGGCAGGTGTCCAATTGAAACAGATGAAATAGCAATACATTTTTATTTCTCTTCACTGCTTTTGGATTCTAGAATGCTCTCAATTTCACAAAGATTTAGATTTATCAGACTAACTCTATCTTGGGTGAATAATAGGATGCATTGAGATAGCAAAGCATTCTGAACCTACTTAAAATGATAGGTCACATATTATTTTTAGTAACAAAGAGAAATATTTATCACTTAACGTTAAGTGATTAACAAAAATGTTAGATCCAACATATCTGAGTTTCTACTCAAAAAAAAACATAGATAACTTTTTTGAGAAAGCTGAGTCTTATACTTAAAATTTCTGCTTCTAATGATTGGGTGATTTAAATACTTGAACTGTGTGCTCATTATAATATGAATTTCCTTAAATGTTTGCGAATTTGGATGCTCAAAGTCTCATTGAAGACTGAATTCCTGGCCTGCTATGACACCCCAGAGCTCTGGAGAAATAAACCTGCATTGCTGATTACAAAAAAAATAAATAAATAAAATTTCTGCTTCCTTAAAAATTTAAGACTATTTTCTTTTCTTGGGGGGATAAGAGGGTAACACCCAACAGTATTCAGGGCTTACTTCTGGCTCGGTACTCAGTCATTAGTCCTGGTGGTGCTTAGGGAATTATATGGGATGCCAGGAATCAAACCTGGATGGGCCACTTGCAAGGCAATTGCTCTATCCTCTGTCTTGTTGCTCTCGGACCCAGATTTACATCTTTTTCTAACATGAACTTGTATTCCTTTCAGATCTTGTTTCTAAAGTTTTGAGAAAATATTGCCTCTATTTAAGTTCATTTTGCTCATTTGACCTATCTGAAATTCTGCTAGTAATCTTAGCTTATCTTAGCTTCCAGGGTATTAATATAATTAGTTCTATTATTTTCATTCCCCATGAAGATCCATATGACTTCCCAGAGTAGTATGTTCAGATCTAATGGTGCAGTAAAATTCATCCTGAGACCCAGTAGGAAGTCTGGGGCCAGAGCAATAGCGCAGTGGTAGGGCATTTGCTTTGCACGAGGTCAACCTGGGACAGACCCAGGTCAGATCCCCAGCATCCCACATGGTCTCCCGAGCCTGCCAGGAGCAATGTTTGAGCACAGAGCCAGGAGTAACCCCTGAGTGTCACTAGAGGTAGCCTAAAAACAAAACAAAAAAAATTAAAAGTCAAGCAGACAAATATTAGTTTAGTTTCAAATATATATATATATGTATATATATATATGTGTGTGTGTGTGTGTGTGTGTGTGTGTGTGTGTGTGTGTCATCATGCTAGGGTCTTGGATTACTTTGTTCAAACCTTTTCTTTAAGAATCTTGCCATTCAGAGTTGCCATGTCTACATTTAGCCAATGCCAAAGACTCACTCTGTTCTTGAAAGAGATGTAAGCCAAGCCATAAAATAAATTTGGGTACCCCAGCCACACAGTTGAGAGGGTGCCCTACCAAAGCCATGCCTGCTGCTTCCATCACCGCCAATCACATCACCAATGGCCCTGCTTCACCACTTGTAGCAAGTCAGCCCCTGAAGAGGTTGACTGATGGTGGGATGGAGAATGAGGCCTTTTTCTTCCAGCTCGGAGCACGCGTCTGCCACCCTGTCTAGCCCACGGTTCTGAGGTGAAACGGCGGGTAAACAGCTCGCAGACAGTCAGGCTCGTGGAAATATTCGCTTTATTCGGAGGACAAAACTGAAGTCCAAAGACTCAGCTACAGTTCCAGCCAGCAAAAGCCCCCGCCTTCCACAGACCCTTCCACAGACAGCCCCAGAGTCAGGTACCACCCAATGGTGGGATCAGATACCAACCAATGGTGGAAGCAGAATCAGGTCCTACCCTAGGGTGGGGGCAGAATGCCAGGTCACACCCTAGGGTAGGGCACAATCACCTAATCAGTTTAGGGTGAGCAACATAGTAATCCCCCAAAATATTTACATACACAACAACCACTCACCTACTGCTCTCTGCAGAGACAATAATCAAACCAAAATTCCAGGTATGATAGTATTTGGACTAACGACACCAGAACATTTTTTTTTTTTTTTTTTTGGTTTTTGGGCCACACCCAGTAACGCTCAGGGGTTACTCCTGGCTACGCGCTCAGAAGTTGCTCCTGGCTTGGGGGACCATATGGGACACCGGGGGATCGAACCGCGGTCCGTCCAAGGCTAGCGCAGGCAAGGCAGTGCACCTTACCTTTAGCGCCACCGCCCAGCCCCACCAGAACATTTTTGAAGTGAGTTTGAACACCCAACTTCTTGCCTCTGGCACTTCTAGCAGCCCTGGAAAGAGAAAACTTGCCCCCCCCCCCATGCTGTAGTATAAACAACAGTGCTTGAATTCCTTGAATTGCAGCTACATGACAACTCTGTCTTTGTTTAATACTGCCATACTTATAGAAAGACACGAAATTATAGTCTATTTTTATCTGAAGCCCCCTCATGTTATTAAAAAAAGAAAGACGTAATAATTATCAGCTAGCAACAAGAGCTTACTAAGCCTTCTGACTTAATGACCTCTTGCGAGATACAAAAATTTTTACAAATTTTCTTTTTAATGTACTCTTTTTTTTCCAAAATAATTTTGCTCTGACTTATCTGAAAACAAATGTATTATGATCGGTTATATCAACTATGTGATCTATAGTCTTTCAGTCAGGTAAATTATATTTAAAAGAGAATAAAAAATAGAATTTTGCTGTCCAATTTCCATGCCATAATAGTTTGCTAAAATAGACAAAGAAATAAAACATCTAAAATTGAATAAAGACAACTGTCTGAAGAAAGATATGAGGACACAGAGGAAAAGGCAGTCATTAAAGGATATGTATTCAGGAAAGACTCTTTGGAAGAAATGTACCTTGGATTCAGATTTTAAACATTAAGATAGTTTGGAGAGTTCAGGAGTGACTTGGCGGTACAATGCTTACCTTGAAAATGAGGAACTTTGACCTGATTCAGCATTAATCTCTTCAAGGCGTGTCTCGCTGGGGCTGTGAGTTTTCTGTTGGAGTTGTGGATTGTGCTGGTTTCTTTGCTTGGCAGACACTTGGGGGCCTCCCCAGGCATCCCCTGACGGCTTGCCTCGGCTGAGGTGAGTGTTTGGGGGCCGGAGTTGCAGATCAGGCTGACTGCTGGACCCCTAGGCCCGGCAGACATTTTGGGACCTCCCCCAGCCTGCATCAACCTGGGAACTTTGACCTGATTCAGCATTAATCTCTTCAAGGCGTGTCTCGCTGGGGCTGTGAGTTTTCTGTTGGAGTTGTGGATTGTGCTGGTTTCTTTGCTTGGCAGACACTTGGGGGCCTCCCCAGGCATCCCCTGACGGCTTGCCTCGGCTGAGGTGAGTGTTTGGGGGCCGGAGTTGCAGATCAGGCTGACTGCTGGACCCCTAGGCCCGGCAGACATTTTGGGACCTCCCCCAGCCTGCATCAACCTGGGAACTTTGACCTGATTCAGCATTAATCTCTTCAAGGCGTGTCTCGCTGGGGCTGTGAGTTTTCTGTTGGAGTTGTGGATTGTGCTGGTTTCTTTGCTTGGCAGACACTTGGGGGCCTCCCCAGGCATCCCCTGACGGCTTGCCTCGGCTGAGGTGAGTGTTTGGGGGCCGGAGTTGCAGATCAGGCTGACTGCTGGACCCCTAGGCCCGGCAGACATTTTGGGACCTCCCCCAGCCTGCATCAACCTGGGAACTTTGACCTGATTCAGCATTAATCTCTTCAAGGCGTGTCTCGCTGGGGCTGTGAGTTTTCTGTTGGAGTTGTGGATTGTGCTGGTTTCTTTGCTTGGCAGACACTTGGGGGCCTCCCCAGGCATCCCCTGACGGCTTGCCTCGGCTGAGGTGAGTGTTTGGGGGCCGGAGTTGCAGATCAGGCTGACTGCTGGACCCCTAGGCCCGGCAGACATTTTGGGACCTCCCCCAGCCTGCATCAACCTGGGAACTTTGACCTGATTCAGCATTAATCTCTTCAAGGCGTGTCTCGCTGGGGCTGTGAGTTTTCTGTTGGAGTTGTGGATTGTGCTGGTTTCTTTGCTTGGCAGACACTTGGGGGCCTCCCCAGGCATCCCCTGACGGCTTGCCTCGGCTGAGGTGAGTGTTTGGGGGCCGGAGTTGCAGATCAGGCTGACTGCTGGACCCCTAGGCCCGGCAGACATTTTGGGACCTCCCCCAGCCTGCATCAACCTGGGAACTTTGACCTGATTCAGCATTAATCTCTTCAAGGCGTGTCTCGCTGGGGCTGTGAGTTTTCTGTTGGAGTTGTGGATTGTGCTGGTTTCTTTGCTTGGCAGACACTTGGGGGCCTCCCCAGGCATCCCCTGACGGCTTGCCTCGGCTGAGGTGAGTGTTTGGGGGCCGGAGTTGCAGATCAGGCTGACTGCTGGACCCCTAGGCCCGGCAGACATTTTGGGACCTCCCCCAGCCTGCATCAACCTGGGAACTTTGACCTGATTCAGCATTAATCTCTTCAAGGCGTGTCTCGCTGGGGCTGTGAGTTTTCTGTTGGAGTTGTGGATTGTGCTGGTTTCTTTGCTTGGCAGACACTTGGGGGCCTCCCCAGGCATCCCCTGACGGCTTGCCTCGGCTGAGGTGAGTG
The DNA here is from genome assembly GCF_024139225.1 of Suncus etruscus. Lineage (NCBI taxonomy): Eukaryota > Metazoa > Chordata > Mammalia > Eulipotyphla > Soricidae > Suncus > Suncus etruscus. The sequence continues at coordinate 1,411,941 of NC_064856.1, read as the reverse complement.
TTTGGGGGCCGGAGTTGCAGATCAGGCTGACTGCTGGACCCCTAGGCCCGGCAGACATTTTGGGACCTCCCCCAGCCTGCATCAACCTGGGAACTTTGACCTGATTCAGCATTAATCTCTTCAAGGCGTGTCTCGCTGGGGCTGTGAGTTTTCTGTTGGAGTTGTGGATTGTGCTGGTTTCTTTGCTTGGCAGACACTTGGGGGCCTCCCCAGGCATCCCCTGACGGCTTGCCTCGGCTGAGGTGAGTGTTTGGGGGCCGGAGTTGCAGATCAGGCTGACTGCTGGACCCCTAGGCCCGGCAGACATTTTGGGACCTCCCCCAGCCTGCATCAACCTGGGAACTTTGACCTGATTCAGCATTAATCTCTTCAAGGCGTGTCTCGCTGGGGCTGTGAGTTTTCTGTTGGAGTTGTGGATTGTGCTGGTTTCTTTGCTTGGCAGACACTTGGGGGCCTCCCCAGGCATCCCCTGACGGCTTGCCTCGGCTGAGGTGAGTGTTTGGGGGCCGGAGTTGCAGATCAGGCTGACTGCTGGACCCCTAGGCCCGGCAGACATTTTGGGACCTCCCCCAGCCTGCATCAACCTGGGAACTTTGACCTGATTCAGCATTAATCTCTTCAAGGCGTGTCTCGCTGGGGCTGTGAGTTTTCTGTTGGAGTTGTGGATTGTGCTGGTTTCTTTGCTTGGCAGACACTTGGGGGCCTCCCCAGGCATCCCCTGACGGCTTGCCTCGGCTGAGGTGAGTGTTTGGGGGCCGGAGTTGCAGATCAGGCTGACTGCTGGACCCCTAGGCCCGGCAGACATTTTGGGACCTCCCCCAGCCTGCATCAACCTGGGAACTTTGACCTGATTCAGCATTAATCTCTTCAAGGCGTGTCTCGCTGGGGCTGTGAGTTTTCTGTTGGAGTTGTGGATTGTGCTGGTTTCTTTGCTTGGCAGACACTTGGGGGCCTCCCCAGGCATCCCCTGACGGCTTGCCTCGGCTGAGGTGAGTGTTTGGGGGCCGGAGTTGCAGATCAGGCTGACTGCTGGACCCCTAGGCCCGGCAGACATTTTGGGACCTCCCCCAGCCTGCATCAACCTGGGAACTTTGACCTGATTCAGCATTAATCTCTTCAAGGCGTGTCTCGCTGGGGCTGTGAGTTTTCTGTTGGAGTTGTGGATTGTGCTGGTTTCTTTGCTTGGCAGACACTTGGGGGCCTCCCCAGGCATCCCCTGACGGCTTGCCTCGGCTGAGGTGAGTGTTTGGGGGCCGGAGCGCGGCCGCTCCGCTGCGCTTCGCGGCCGCGCACTCCACCTCGCCAATGAGTACCACCACAACACGTAGAAAAACCCACAGCGTAAGCGAGACAATGGGGAGACTACGCAGACCAACTTCAACCATAGAGAATGAAGATGGAAACTCTGATGACCCAACAACGACCAACTACCTAAGCAGTCTTTCAGAAATGGAGTTTAGAGACGAAATATGGAGGTTGCTATCAGATATCAAAGAAAGTATAAATCAGAGCACTAATAAAAATCAAGAGAATATGAAGACAGAAATCAGAAAACTCCAAACTGAAATATCAGATCAGATAACAGGTCTGAAAAACTCAATAGACGAATTGAAGAACATAATGGATGAGTTTTCCAACAGGTTAACAGCAGCTGAGGATAGAATTAGTGCTTTAGAAGATGAGATGCATAACAACTTTACACAGCAGAAGAGATTAGAAAAAAACCTCAAATCAAATGATCAGACAATGGAAAATTTACTCAAAGAATATGAGAAGATGAAAATAGAAGTCTTTGATAAGCTCAACAGAAACAACTTCAGAATCATTGGAGTTCCAGAGACCCAAGAAGAAAATCTTCAGGAAGAATCAATGGTTAAGAACATCATCACAGAGAAACTACCAGAGCTAAAGAAAACATGTGACCAAATCCTGCATGCCCGAAGAGTACCAGCTAAAAAAGACCCCAGTAGAAACACCCCAAGACACATCCTAGTCACCATGATGAAACCCACCGATAGAGATAGAATACTGCAAGCAGCAAGATCGAAAAGGGAAATTACATTCCACGGAGCATCCTTGAAATTTACAGCAGACCTGTCACCAGAAACACTCAAGGCCAGAAGGCAGTGGTGGGACGTAGTGGCAAAACTCAATGAAATAAATGCTTCGCCAAGAATATTGCACCCAGCAAAACTAAGTTTCAGGTTTGACGGATGTATACACGGCTTCACAGATAAACAACAGCTCAAAATCTTTGCAGACTCAAAACCAGCCTTAAAAGAAAAACTGAAAGATCTACTCTAAAAACAAGACAGAACAAAAAACACACCAAACTTCTACACAAAGATGGCAATAAATCCCATGACAATTATTTCTCTCAATGTCAATGGACTAAATGCACCAGTTAAGAGGCACAGAGTGGCGAAATGGATCAAAAAACTGAAGCCAACCTTCTGCTGTCTACAAGAAACACACCTGAATAGTCAGAATAAACATAGACTCAAAATCAAAGGCTGGAGGAAAATCATTCAAGCAAACAACACCCTTAAAAAAGCGGGGGTGGCCATACTAATATCAGATGACACAAACTTTATACTCAGAAAAATTGTAAGGGACAAAGATGGATATTATGTACTAATCAAGGGATTTGTACAGCAAGAAGAAATCACTCTCCTAAACATATACGCACCGAATGAGGGTCCAGCAAAGTATTTAATACAATTGTTGACAAATCTGAAGAAGGATATCAATAATAACACAATAATTGTGGGAGACCTCAACACAGGCTTGTCAACACTTGATAGGTCAACCAAATGGAAACCCAACAAAAATATACTAGACCTGCAAAAAGAAATGGATGAAAGAGGCCTAGTAGATATATATAGGGCACTCTATCCTCAGAAACCTGGATACACATTCTTTTCCAATGTACATGGATCATTCTCCAGGATAGATCATGTGCTGGCACATAAAACATACCTCCATAAAATAAAAAAGATAGACATTTTGCAGGCTGCCTTTGCTGACCACAAGGCTCTGAAGTTAGATGTGAACTGCAAAGGGACACAGAAGAAAAAATTTAACACCTGGAAGTTAAACAGCCTCATACTCAATAACCAGTGGGTCCGAGATGAAATCAAGGAGGAAATCAAAAGGTTCCTGGAAACAAATGACAATAAAGACACAAACTATCAGAACTTATGGGACACAGCAAAAGCAGTACTGAGAGGAAAATTTATAGCTTTGCAAGCACACATCAGGAAGGAAGAAGGAGCTTACCTGAGTAGCTTAATGACACAGCTAATAGAACTAGAAAGTGCTCAACAAAAGGACCCAAAAATAGGGAGACAGAAGGAAATAACAAAGCTGAGAGCAGAAATCAACGAAGTGGAAACCCAAAAAACAATCCGAAAGATCAACGAAAGCAGAAGTTGGTTCTTTGAAAAAATAAACAAGATTGATAGACCATTGGCAAAACTCACAAAGCAAAAGAAAGAGAGAAACTTGATAACGCGTATTAGAAATGAGAAGGGGGAGATCACTACAGATACTGCAGAGATTCAAAGGGTATTCAGAGAATACTTTGAGAAACTCTATGCCACTAAATATGAGAACCTGGAAGAAATGGATAAATTTCTGAACTCATATAACCTTCCACGGTTGAATAAAGAAGAGGTAGCATATCTAAACACCCCCATAACTATTGAGGAAATTAAAACTGTAATCAAAAATTTACCCAAAAACAAAAGCCCAGGCCCTGATGGATTCACGAATGAATTCTTTCAAACCTTTCAAGAGGAACTACTACCAATTCTGGCCAGGCTCTTTTATGAAATCGAAAAAACAGGAATACTTCCAAATAGCTTTTATGAAGCCAACATCACCTTAATACCAAAACCTGATAGAGATGCTGCCAAAAAAGAAAATTACAGACCAATATCCCTGATGAACACAGATGCAAAGATCCTCAACAAAATCCTGGCGAACAGGATCCAGTGCCTCATCAAGAAGATCATTCACTTTGATCAAGTAGGTTTCATCCCAGGAATGCAAGGATGGTTTAACATCCGTAAATCTATTAATATAATACACAACATAAACAACAACAAAAATAAAAATCACATGGTCATATCAATAGATGCAGAAAAAGCATTTGATAAGGTTCAACACCCATTCTTGATTAAAACTCTCAGCAAGATAGGAATAAAAGGAACCTTTCTCAATATAGTCAAAGCCATCTACCAGAAGCCAGTGGCAAATATTATCCTCAATGGAGAAAAACTAAAATCCTTTCCTCTAAATTCTGGTACAAGACAAGGCTGTCCTCTCTCACCACTCCTATTCAACATAGCACTGGAAGTACTTGCTATAGCGATTAGGCAAGAAAAAGATATCAAGGGAATTCAGATAGGAAAGGAAGAAGTCAAGCTCTCACTGTTTGCAGATGACATGATACTCTACTTAGAAAACCCTAAAGACTCTACCAAAAAGCTTCTAGAAATAATAGATTGGTATAGCAAAGTGGCAGGATACAAAATTAACACACAAAAATCAATGGCCTTTTTATACACGAATAATGATAGGGAAGAAATGGACATTAAGAGAACAATCCCATTCACATTAGTTCCACACAAACTCAAATATCTTGGAGTCAACCTGACTAAAGATGTGAAGGATCTATACAAAGAAAACTACAAAACACTGCTCCAAGAAATAAGAGAGGACACGCGGAAATGGAAACACATACCATGCTCATGGATTGGCAGGATCAACATCATTAAAATGGCAATACTTCCAAAAGCATTGTACAGATTTAACGCGATTCCTCTAAAGATACCCATGACATTTTTCAAAGAAGTGGATCAAATACTTCTGAAATTCATCTGGAACAACAAACAACCTCGAATAGCTAAAGCACTCCTTGGGAAAAGGAATATGGGAGGCATTACTTTCCCCAATTTTAAGTTGTATTACAAAGCAACAGTTATAAAAACAGCATGGTATTGGAATAAAAACAGACCCTCAGATCAGTGGAATAGGCTTGAGTACTCAGAGAAGGTTCCTCAGACATATAACCACCTTGTTTTTGATAAAGGAGCAAAAAATCCTAAATGGAGCAGGGAAAGCCTATTCAACAAGTGGTGTTGGCACAACTGGTTAACCACTTGCAAAAAAGCGAACTCAGACCCCCAGCTAACACCATATACAAAGGTAAAATCCAAATGGATTAAAGACCTTGATATCAGAACTGAAACTATAAGGTATATAGAACAACATGTAGGTGAAACACTCCAGGACATTGAGACTAAAGGCATCTTTAAGGAGGAGACAGCACTTTCCAAGCAAGTGGAAGCAGAGATAAACAGATGGGACTATATTAAGCTGAAAAGCTTCTGCATCTCAAAGGAAATAGTGCCCAGAATACAAAGGCCACCCACTGAGTGGGAGAAATTATTCACCCAATACACATCAGATAAAGGGCTAATATCCAAAATTTACAAGGTACTGACAGAACTATACAAGAAAAAAACAACTAACCCCATCAAAAAATGGGGAGAAGAAATGAACAGACACTTTGAAAAAGAAGAAAGGCAAATGGCCAAAAGGCACATGAAAAGATGTTCAACATCACTAATCGTCAGGGAGATGCAAATCAAAACTACTATGAGGTACCACCTCACGCCACTGAGATTGGCACACATCACAAAAAAGGAAAACAAGCAGTGCTGGCGGGGATGTGGAGAGAAAGGAACTCTTTTTCACTGCTGGTGGGAATGCCGTCTAGTACAACCTTTATGGAAAGCGATATGGAGATTCCTTCACAAACTGGAAATTGAGCTTCCATACGATCCAGCTATACCACTCCTAGGAATATACCCAAGAAGCACAAAAATACAATACAAAAAACCCTTCCTTACTCCTATATTCATTGCAGCGCTATTTACAATAGCCAGACTCTGGAAACAACCAAGATGCCCTTCAACAGATGAGTGGCTGAAGAAACTGTGGTACATATACACAATGGAATACTATGCAGCCATCAGGAGAGATGAAGTCATGAAATTTTCCAATACATGGATGTACATGGAATCTATTATGCTGAGTGAAGTAAGTCAGAGGGAGAGAGAAAGACGCAGAATGGTTTCACTCATCTATGGGCTTTAAGAAAAATGAAGGACATTTTTAACAATATCTCAGAGACAAGAGAGATGAGGGCTGGTAGGTGCAGCTCAGGACATGCAGCTCATCACATAGAGTGATGAGTGCAGTTGCAGAGATGACTACACTGAAAACTATCATAAAATGTGAATGAATGAGGGAAGTAGAAAGCCTGTCTCGAGTACAGGTGTAGGGGGGTGGGGGAGGAGGGAGATCTGGGAAATTGGTGGTGGGAATGTTACACCGGTGAAGGGGGGGTGCTCTTTACATGACTGTAATCATACAACTATAATCATGTTTGTAATCACGGTGTTTAAATAAAGATAAAAAAAAAAAAAAAAAAAAAAAAAAAGAAAATGAGGAGGCTGCTCAAGTTTGATCCCTGGCCTTTTCAACATGCAACCACATCAGCACTGTGGCATTGTTCTTTGAGATCCTTGACTCTTCAATTTATGTGTGCCCACACTGCATCCAAGTGTGTGACCTTCAGTCATTGCAAGAACAACAAAATAGAAGGGAGGATTCAGAGAAATAAGTCAATGAACCAAGGACATGCTTTTCATGCAGGATGTCTGGGTTTAATATATTCACCTATTTGGAGAGACTCACAAACACAGATCCAAGAAAGATCCTGAGCATCATCAGGTGGTATAGACTCTCCAAACAGAGAAGGGAAGAAGAATGTATTTTAGATCAATTATAAAATTATAATAATTTCCTAAGTACATGTACTATGTCAATGCCAAGGTGCCTTTTATTAGACAGTGAAATCACCAATAGGATGAGAAAAGAGGATGAATACCCAAGTAGAAAAAAAGTGGCTTATCTTTAAATCTGATAGGATAATAACTAAGAAGTAAACAGTAGCTATCAGAGGAAGATTTATGTGGCCAATATTAACACCAATGATATGAGGAGTCAGAGGATTTGGACTCATAGTGATCCAGGGAGTAATAGATTCCAGATTATATTCTTTTCATCTGTGGGAAACTGAGACCACTGGGGTTTTAGTTTTTTGACAAATAGATTCCTATTAGATATTAAAACATTCATTTTTGTTCATTTTGTTTGGAGACACAGTTAACAGTGGTCAGGAATCACTCTAGATGGGGGACCATGTGAGATGTCAGGGATCAAATTCAGATTGACCATGTGCAAGGAAAGCACTGTACTAACTGGTTTCAGAAACAAAAACATTTTTAGAGTAAATTCTTATTTAATTCACTTATGTCATTTATTTTATCCATCTTTTTGATGTCACAAGGAAATGTACTGAAACCAACCAATTTATTTTCTCTTTCATAATAATTTATCACGACAAGACCCTATTTGAAATAAAGAAGGGAAGAAAAAAAAGACCCTATTTGAAGGGACCTGGCTTTCCCAGCATAAACTCATGACCTTGTTCTTTGGAATCCTGCCCAAACTTCCTCATTCCTAAAAGTGCCTACCTGATGTGGTGTATTTGGGAGCAAGAGGGTAGGGGAGGAAGATGCAGACCTCTATACTCAAAATGTCTTACTGGAACGGCTCTTGATGCATGGGAATAAGGATAAGTAACTCTTCCCTACATATACTCTTCCCTACATATACTTCCACACATTTTCAATAAATAGCAATTTCTTAGGTCAGATCATAATTTGGAAGGTCATTTATTTAGCATGCCCATTGCTAATATAGCTCCACCCTATTATCTAAATCTTTCCAGGAATAGTGAGTTTCTAACTGACTTTGGTATGGGTCTGACCCTGAACTGTAAGGGTCGTCTGAACATTAATAGAAAAGTAAGCTTTATACGTGTTTTATTGCATGTTGCAAAATCCAATGAGAGCAGAGTTAGAATTTCTATGTTGGCAGCTTAACATATGGCAGTTAAGCCAGTAAAACTGTACAACTCAGGAGAAGGGTGAGGTTTTCTCAAAGCTTTTCTTATAAGAAGCGTTACATTCTCATCTTCACCTTTAACTCTAGGGCAGAACAGAGTATTGAATATATAAATCATTTGTGAATGGGCCCATTAGTTACCTCTCCTTCCTAACAGAGCTGAATACTTCTTTCTCAGGGGAAGATGAACACTAACAGGAAGGGGTCTCTGAATTCTGGTTCTCCATCCACCCACTCCAATCAACCCTGACACCTCTTGGGAATACCAGGCAGCTTTCCTGGATCTATCCTCACACCTCCTGGGATTAGCAGGCAGCTTTCCTGGATCTATCCTGACACCTCCTGGGATTAGCAGGCAGTTTTCCTGGATCTTTAGTACCCTCTAGTGGTACTAAATTTCAGTGTGAAATTCCCCTAGCCTAGATTTAACTTTACGCTGAAAATTCAGCCAGCCCTTAGATGAGTGAAAGACATTCTTTCCTTTTACTTTTTCCAAAATGCTAAAAGAGGGGGCGGAGAGGTAGCACAGTAGTAGGGTGTTTGCCTTGCATGAAACCAGGACAGACGGTGGTGTGAATCCCTGCATCCCAGATGGTTCCCAGGGCCTGCTAGGAGTGACTTGTGAGTGCAGAGTCAGCCTGAGCCCTGGTGGGTGTGATTCAAAAACAACAACAACAACAACAACAACAAACTAAAACGCTAAAAGAAAATTTAGGAGTGTCTTATTGATACTACTAGGGTTCACCTGGCTTCGAAACTTTTTTCTTTTTTGTTTGTGTTTTAATGATCTTTGAAAACTGTTCACTGTCTACTCGATACTCCAAATGACTTTCCTCTCACCTAAATATATACTTCAATTTGACCTCTCAGCTTGTTTCAGAGTAACCTAACAGTCTGTTTTCTCATATAAATACTGGACGGGCCCATCTGATTCCTTAATAAGGAACTGGGTAGGTTTCTCTGATCAATGAACCAAAGTACCCCCACAAAAACTGCTTAATTCCAGGCATCTGGGGAAGCAGTGGGACTGATGCCATCCCGTATGACTTTGGTAGGGAGGTGAACCCAGAGTGCTGTTTGAAATAGACTGATGGCCACTTTTGAATCGATTTGTACAAACCCATGAGAAACTTTCCTATTATAAACAGCCTGTGTTACTGCGGGATCACCTTCATCTGACCCCTGGGAGCTCTAAAGAAAAGCCCAGCATCCTCACCTGGCTTCAGTCCAAACCAGACAATTGGGCACTTGTCAGGAGGAACTGGTGGAGGAAAAGGAGCCGATGAGTCCAAAGACAATTTTAATCCCTATGCTCAAAAGGAAATAATAATGATTTGCTAGATGGTGCTATGTAGCTCACTGAGTCATTCAATAATCATATAATGGGGCAATATAATTCATGAGTGAAGCAATGTGATAATCTCCAGATTAAAGATGAGAACAAGTGGCAGTCAGGTTAAAGTTCTTTTCTATGAATCTTTGTATTAAGGCACCATGTTTTGTTGTTGTTGTTGTTGTTGTTTGGTGTTACCTCTGAGCTTACTCCTGACTGTGTTCAGGGATTATTCATGGCAGGCTCGAAGGACCATATAGGGCTGAAAACCAAACCTGGGTTGACCACAAGCAAAGCAAGTGCCATATCCACTGTACTATTACTCCAGGTCTAAGACATGATTAAAAGATACCAGTCCCAAAACAAGTGTCAACTTTCTTCCACCAATGTTCCCATTATTCTCCCACTAGCCAAGACTACCTCTTTCACATGCACATATTTGAAATTCATTGTAACCTGGATCTCATACTTTAAGTCTTGTTGATTCTATGGTTCAGAAATACAAACATATCATAACTCCACACTGCCAATGTGTCCTAGATCCAGCCTCCTTACTCCATTACTTCCAGCCTCCTCTTCTACTCTACCTCTTTCATTTCTTTCCTTCCCTGTTCTTCTTAGTTACATAATCTAGGGACCTGAGTAACACAGCCATCCTCACCTTTGTTACCTTGCATTGCCTTGTCCTGTTATCCTATATATAAAACATATAAAATATAAATTAATATATTTATTGTATATAAATACAATATATACAAATGTATATAATATATAAATATAAATGATAAACATATAGAATATATAAAAGATCATTGGGATCATCTGGTAAAGGTACTTTTTTTTTGGTTTTGGGGCCACACCCGGCATTGCTCAGGGGTTCCTCCTGGCTGTCTGCTCAGAAATAGCTCCTGGCAGACACGGGGGACCATATGGGACACCGGGATTCGAACCAGCCACCTTTGGTCCTGGATTGGCTGCTTGCAAGGCAAACGCCCTGCTGCGCTATCTCTCTGGGCCCAAAGGTACTTTTTTTTAAGATCTCATTAAATATAGAAGTAGCAGGGTTAGAATTCAAACCCAGTTCTCATTCTTTAAAACTCATCTCTTTAACCAACCCCTGACTTTTTCTCACTTAAGTTATCATTTTCTAAATCATAATTTATTTGAATAATGCCTGGCATTTTCCAAAGCATAAACTGCACAATGCTAAAGAATGGGTTGGACCAGTTTTTATTGACCTGACAGCTCCAAGAATCCAGGGCCAAGAATCTAAGCCTGCCCCAATTCTAAGTTTTAATGTTTAAGGTGTTCTCCTTATTCTCCAGCTTCAACAATCCCTAGAAGCTCTTTAGAAACATGCCAGATCTAGCAAATTGCCATCTTCAGGGCTGAAGACTAGAAAACTAGACTTTAGTGCTTCACAAATTTATTTTGCACTCAGACCTGTTGGGAATCTTGCAAAATGCAGAATTCGATTCAGGAGGCTTAGGCAATGGTGCTGAATTCTCTTTTTCTAAGAAGCTCCTAAATAATCCATAAATTCAATGCCATGATTCGCAGTTGGAATCGCACAGCTTTAGATCAGTAATTTTGAAATGTGAGCCTGCATTCAAATCAAATCATAAGCTTGTTAATAGAAATATCTAGGCTCTATCCAAAAAGTCTTAGGTGAAGCCTGAGAGTATGAATTTCTAGCAAGTCTTCAGTTGATACCAATTCTGCAATTAGGGCAAGAACCCTGGCTTTATCAAAACAGAACATCCCTGCCACCTTTTATTTTATCTTTTAGATAGGGGCTCCTGCCTTTTTTTCATAGGAACATGAGACACCAATTACTCTGTTCAACCTCATATTTCTGCATGTTTCTAAAAAATTAAGAAGGGGGGAGAAAAAGATAGGGCCCAGAGGACAAGTGGTCTCAGGTGCATTAGTGGAGATAAAAAAAAAAGGGACAGAACTAAATATTCAAGTCAAAGTCAACAACATTAGAATCAAAAGACCCAAACTACAACAATATAAACTTAAAATGGACCTGTAGTACTGGCAGGCTGGGGGGCAAAGGGTGGTGGTAGAGGATACTCTCTGGGAATATTGGTGAAGAAAGGTCAACTCTGGTTGTGAGATTGTCTAAAATCCAGTTATGAAGGACTTTGTAAATCACAATTGTTTCAATAAAATAAAAATTTTAAAGCAATCCTTAAATTATACAGGAGGCAGAGAGATAGCACAAAAGTAGGGAGTTTGCCTTGCACAAGGCCAACCCAGGACAGACCCAGGTTTAATCCCTTGAATCCCATGTGGTCCCCAAAACCTGCCAGGAGCAATTTCTGAAGGAAGAGCAAGGAGTAATCCCTGACCAAAAACAAATCTTTAAATTATACAGTAAAGCCCAGTAATTTTAGCTTTGCATTTGCATGAGCCCAGCTCTGTTTTCAGATCCTGCCTTTTAGGGTCTTAAAGAACTTCAGAGACCAGAGGCCAAGTCAAAATAAAACATCCAGACTCACTATGTTCAGTGCTATTTACTCTGCATCCTGCTGCCTCTGAAGCACCATCAATTGTCAGCAACCAACCACTGCAGTATTTTTGGTGCGTGCTCCATCTTGAGCCAGCATTGCTGGTGCTTAAATCCCAACCAGACACATATGTCATCAGCACAATCTGTAAAAACACGGTGGCCTCCTACTTCACAGCTCTGTGAAAAGAAGGTTTAGAAAAAGCCAGCCAGCCAAGCTAGCAGGCGTGGTGGAGAGGAAATGCAGCAGCAAGCCGACAAACTGGGACAAAATGATTCAGCACAGAGACTCTGGAGGAAGCTCAAAAAGCAGGATACTGACAACCACTGGCTGGGAAACCCACATTCTGCTTGGCAATTCTGAGAAGGTTCTTTGACCACTCTGTAGCCAAAGGGCTGCTTTCCTTAAAAAAAAAAAAATGTTTCATTATAGCTTAGGTAATAGGATTTATGTAAAAAATATTACTGCATACCATTACCATCCAAGTGTCTATGACATTTCCTCCCTGACCTTACACCACCTCTATTTTGACTTTCTTAATCCCAGAAATCCCCAAGTCTGTTGACAGACAGTTATACTTTTGGTGCAAATTATTATTTCCCATGGCCACCACCCATGTAAGTGTTCTTGGCCATCCATCTATACTCCATGTTTCTTTCAATCAACTGAATCACATCTCCCATCCCCTCCTCTCCAAACTAGAACTCTCAGGTCCAAGTGTCCAAGATTTATTTCAAGATTTATTATGCATATTTCAAGATTTATTAGTAATTGGTATTATCCATATCCTTGATTTGATTTTCTTTTTTTTTTTTTTTGGTTTTTGGGCCACACCCGGCGACGCTCAGGGGTTACTCCTGGCTATGCGCTCAGAAGTCGCTCCTGGCTTGGGGGACCATATGGGACTCCAGGGGATTGAACCGCGGTCCGTCCTAGGCTAGCGCAAGCAAGGCAGGCACCTTACCTCTAGTGCCACCACCCGGTCCCTGATTTGATTTTCTTAAGAAAAACAGATTCTCATGCAAGGAAATACAAATCTGTTAGGAATGCAGAAGATCAATTAGTTTCTGTTGTATTACAAATTGCTCAATGCTTATAGACAAGCAAGAGATCATTTATATTGCTTGTGAGTCATTAGAAAAACATAGAAATATGTATTTTCTTGGCTTAGAAACTTGAAACTGACATTCCATAACTCCTGTCATATAGTGACGGTCAAAAAAAGGTCTCATGCCAACCTCCTCCTTGAAAGGAAAAAGATGTGGAAGATGGAAAGGGAAGACATATGGATCTTCTGCAATCTACCACCAAGGAGTTTTCTTAGACATAGAAACTCTGAACAGATTCAAACACAAATAGTTTATTTGTATACTTTGGAAATAAGAGAAATACTGATGGGTGAATGGAGATTGAGACACAGAGATGAGCAGCCTGGAAAGCTTATGTAAGCCAGTAAAGGATCACTCAGGCCTGGATTGTATTGGCAAAGTCAACTTATTGGACATGTACCAATAAATAGTTATGCATCATTTTATGCCTATAATTTATTAAAGAATATTCCCAGGGTCACAGACTCCCTATAATTTTAGCCTCTTGCACTAGCAAAGAAGCTCCAGAGTTTGAAGCTTGCCCTTTACACACACACACACACACACACACACACACACACACACACACACACAAAAATTGCAGGTCCTAACAACTGGTAAATTTAAAGGAAGGAAGGAAGGAAGGAAGGAAGGAAGGAAGGAAGGAAGGAAGGAAGGAAGGAAGGAAGGAAGGAAGGAAGGAAGGAAGAGAGAGAGAGAAAGAAAGAGAGAGAGAGAAAGAAAGAAGAGAGAGAAGAAAGAAAGAAAGAGAAGAAAGAAAGAAAGAAAGAAAGAAAGAAAGAAAGAAAGAAAGAAAGAAAGAAAGAAAGAAAGAAAGAAAGAAAGAAAGAAAGAAAGAAAGAAAGAAAGAAAGAAAGAAAGAAAGAAAGAAAGAAAGAAATCCAAAAAAAGCAAACAAACAAAAAAAGAGAAAGATGAATTCCTTGAAGAATAAGGGAGAAAAACCCTCAAGTACAAAGAAAGAGACATACGAATCAAATCAGATTCCCATTTGAAACGATTTAAGCAAGAAGTCAGTGAAATGACAAGTTTAAACCAGTGAATGAAAGCTACTTCCAACCTAGAGTCCACCATCCAGCTAAACTCTCATTCATATGGGAACTGGTCTACAGTAGAAAATATGCCACTTGTGGAGATAAGACAGAGAGGGAGGGTTTAATCACTGTGCTGGAGGGAAGTATTTTAAATGGGAGGAGGATGTGGTGCTTAAAGGTGGTAAAGAATTATGTGTGATCAGTACCATAACAGTACCACAAACTAAAATACAATCTTATTTAAAACATCTTCAAAGTGCCTCTTATAGGGTAAATTTATAGGGAGGAAAAGAGGGTGTGGGTGGGACATTGATGGTGGGAAGTGAACCCTGGTAAAGGGAGTGGTGCTGAAACATTGACTACTTGAAACACAATTACGAATAATTTTGTAATTTCAATGTAACTAGAAATAAAAAACACGTGAAATATATCAATGCAAGATATAAGTGGAATAACACTTGCAAAAGAGAAATCGTGTAAACATTATTTTAAAAAAGCAAGAGTGGCTATATTAAAACTATATAAAGAAAAATTTATAGCAAAGATGAAATCAATAGTGATGTAGAAACATACCGATAGAGTTAATCCAACACTGTATATACTGTGTACATGCCAGAAAATGGTGACGTAAAATATGTGAAGCAAAAGATGATAAAAAAATAAAAGGATAAAAAAAATCCACAATTAAAAATTTAAACTTTGATAACCTCTTTTAGATTTTTATTCAACAACTAAAGAGAAATAAAAACTATCCAACAACTCCATTAACCAACAGAATAAAATTAACATCAATAGAAGTGTCCTTCAACCGTGGCAGGACACACATGTTCTTTTCAATTCACTCTAAAAAGACACCAAGATAAATAATTCTCTGTATTATAAAATAAACCTCAACCAATTTAAAAGAATTGTAAAAGTATACTGTTTTATACTGTAAAATCAACCTAGAAGTCAGGCCACACTCCTTTTCCAAATCTATTTCTGCAATGCAGCTGACAAAATAAGCTTACCAACTAGAGTTGATAATTAGACACAAATAACAAATAAAAAAGAAAATATACAAAAAGAAGAACGAGGTATACTCATGTTAAACTCTTGAAAGTGTTTTTCTTTTAATCAGTACTTCATACTGCATTTCTTCTGGTATTTCAGGAACACAACCACATGCTCAAGACCAGGTTCATGTTCATTATATGCCTATAATATAATCAAAGAAAATTCGTATAAGAGAGGAACTTATCCCATTCTGCTTCAAAGAACAATGTTAAATATTCTTGCATCTTCAATTTGGAGGGGACAGACCACATTAGGCTAAAATAACATTTATAACATTTTGTATTGTAGATTTGTTGGTAGATATTGCTCACTGTAAAGGTTCTTCGTGTGATATGAGAATTATTTGACCTACAGAGTCTAAAGCAATGAAGCTAAAAAAGGTACAAAGTGATTTATGCTATTGTTCTGAAAAAAATAAGGGGCTATTTATTTCCTTGTATTTGTACACCCCTGGAATCTTTTAGAAGTCATTAACTTTTATTTCAAGACACTATTATCTTTGTTTTGGAGTCACACTCAGTGATGCTCAGGTTTTAATTTCTATCTCTACACTCAGGAATCACTACTGGTGGGGCTCAGAGCCCATATGGTCCATCCATGCAAAGCAAGCACCCTATTCACTGTAGTATTGCTCTCCCTAAGTATTGTTTAGTTTAAAAATAAAAAACAAACCTATATCACTGTCTTCTATTTCAAGATATTCTACTCTGGCTTCTTTTGTTTGTTTGCTTGCTTGCTTTTGGGCCACACCCAGCAGCACTCAGAGATTTCTCCTGGTTCTGCACTCAGAAATTACTCCTGGCTGGCTCAGGGGACCATATGGGATGCTGAGGATCGAATCTGGGTCAGTTCCGGTTGACAGCGAGCAAGGCAAACGTCCTGTCGTTGTGCTATTGCTCCGGCGTTTACACTAGCATTTTCGATGAGTGAATGTATCTCAATTCTACACAGGGAACTCAGATCATCACTGTCAAGTGAAGGCTAAAGATTAAGAAAATCCACAATTATCTTTATCAAACCAAACATTTTGTAAATAGCCTGATACTGGACTCACTGAAGGGAGAAGCTGAGCTGCTGCTGGCTCTCGATTTGAATGTTGTGCACAGTTTTCATGGTGGCAATAATCATTTATTGACAAAATGCTTTTATGGAGTTGCCTTTATTGAAGAGGCCCTGAAATGCTTTTTTACCAGCCTGCTACAATTAAAGGCAGCAGTAAACAGAGTCTTTCTATTTAGATTGAAAAGCAACAATTAAGCTTGTGCAGCTATAAATAGGAAGCAGCTTCACATCTCTGGCCCAGTTGCACACATTAAATACTCCATCCCAGATTCCCCCAATTTATTTCTACCAAAGAAGCCTATTAATGGTCAAATTCTGTCCTTTAAAACCGACTATTTCTAAGAAAATAGAAGTTGGGTAAATTATGCATAATTCTAGGTGATTAATTAGGTGATGTTCGTGAGGCTAGGTACACAAGCTGAAAACTTAAATTTGCATTATATAATTTGGATTGTTTTTGGTTTTGTTTTAATTTAACATTATTTGATTTGCCTAGGGTAGCTGTGAGAATTGGCTCTCCCTTATGTAGGAGGCGGCGGGGGAGGGGGAGATTAAATTTATAAATTAGGGAAGGAAAGGCAGAAAATAGGAGTTGCTACTCAAGTTTCCCATTAGGCAAAGTGGCTCAATACAAAGACAAAATATGTGTAGTCAGCGCTGAATATTTTTAATTAAGAAATGGGGGTTCCCAAAAGCAATAAAAACAAAGAGCAAGAGAACTGTTCTTCAGTAGGAAGCTGTCGCTGCACGGGGAGTGGAGGTGAGGGATCAGAAGCAAAAGGAACACTAGGACAATGGTATGCGAGTGCCTGCTCTAAAGCCAGGTTAGGGATAGGAGGGACATTGGGGACATTGGTAGAGGAAAGTGGACACTGATGAAGGAATTTGTGTTAGGACATTCTTGAATTCAATGAGTAAATTTATAACTAATTTACAGTAAAAAATAAAATTAAAGAGGAAATGATAGGTAGCTATAATAGTTGCGTAGCTTGCTTACTAAGAGTGACTTAGCCCAGCCTGCTCTGCCCATAGCCCAATAATTGGTGTCCTGATGACTATCCCAATTACTACCCACACTGATGAATCTGAGCACCACAAAATTTGACTCCTATTAAACAAGCAAACAGATAAACTTCAAGCATTATATATTCTATCAACAAGACCATAGGTACCGGATTTCATAATTATTAATTCATTTGATTCAACCTCTTCATTTTCTCCATGAATGCATTAGTAACTCAGGAAGTCTTTGGAACTGCCCAAAAGTCAGGAAACTTGAACTTAATGTTTCCTATTACCCCTCCAGTGTATATTAATTGCAGGGGATGGGAAGTAGGGGAATATACTTTCTTATGGTTCTTTTCAGTACTAAAGAACAGTATTAATAAAACAAGTAGTAGAACATCAAAACTTCAGGCCTGAGCTATACTACAATGTGGCCAACTCATGTTCTATCCTTGGCATCCTGTAATGGTTCCCTAAGCCTGCCAGGAGTGATTCCCAAGTTCAGAGTCAGGAGTAACTCCTGAGCACCGTCGTTTTCGCCCAAAAAGTAAATACATACATACATACATACATACATACATACATACATACATACATACATAAACAAAACATCCAAAATGCAATCGTTTTTTTTAATTTCAAGAGTAATTTCAAGGAGACAGATCTTCCCACTTGGTGATACAGAGTTCACTCTACTTCTGTATTTCTTATCAATGCCAAAGTACCAGGTTTTAAAATTCTCCCAATAAACTATTTCCAAAAGTCTATCTTGATTGGTTATACCTTTCTGAGATTTACGGATCTTGCTTTTGGGTTTGTGCACACTCTATGTTACCTGGTGACCTTTCAGTTGTCTATTACCTTCAGTCATGTATGCATACTCTGTTAACTACTCTCACCTTTGCCACCCAGCTCTGTACTCCAGGAAACTGAGAGATAATCAGTGTGATCTAATCTTTTGATTATCACTGGGTCTAAATAATACAGGGCAGGAAACCAGTAGCAGATTAGAAAGTAACAGGTGAAGAAGCCAAGATATCTTTAAGCAACTACACTGCTTGCAGAGTAATCCAGTTGAGTTGAAAAAAATCCTAGTCTAAATTCCAGTTTCGCTAAACCCCTATTAGAAGATTAAGAATAATGGACTGTTATAATGTTATAGTAAAACACTGCTTACAGAAGAAGGTTATGTAACAATAATTAAAATGTACTAAATGCTATACCTAAAAAGTAATTTAAGATGGCACATCTACCCTAAAGATTGTGGTAAATGTCTCTGAAGACCAAAGCTGGAAGAGAACTTCCCAGAATAAATTCTAGTTCAAAGAGAAAAATAAGAAATATGGGTCCCTATAATTAAAATTTCCCATGAGAAATAGGATATTCACCCTCAAAGGACCCATACCATGAAAACTTAAAAAAACTCCAAAAAAAATTTGAAGAGGACCTATGGAAATGGAAGAACACCCCATGCTCATGGGTAGGCAGAATCAACATCGTCAAAATGGCTATTTTACCTAAACTTCTATATAGATTCAATGCAACCCCTATCCAAATTCAGACATCATTTGTTAAGGACTTAAAACAATCAATTATAAAATGCATATAGAACCACAAAAGACCCAGAATAGCCAAATACATACTGAAAAACAAGAATCAGGGTGACATCTCTTTACCTAACCTGAAGCTTTGCTATAAAGCCATAGTGATCAAGACGGCATGGTACTGGAACAAAGACAGAGTCTCAGACCAATGGGTTAAAATAGAATATCTAGGGATATACCCCCCAAATATATGGTCAACTAATATTTGATAAAAGAGCCAAGAACTTAAAATGGAACAAAGACAGTCTCTTCAACAAATGGTGTTGGAGCAACTGGATAACCACTTGTAATAAAATAAAGATTTATCTATACCTCACACACCTTACATAAAAGTCAACTCAAATGGATTAAAGACCTTGAAATCAGACCAGAATCTATAATGTTCATTGAGGAAAAAATAGGCAGAACACTTTAAGACCTATATATCAAAAAGTCTTTGATGACAGAATGCCAATGGCAAGAACTTTAGCATCAAACCTAAATTAATGAGACTACATTAAACTGAAAAGCTTCTGAATGTCGAAAGAAACCTGGGTAAAGCAAGAAGACAGTTAATGGAATGGGAAAATTTTTGCACTCAACACGTCAGATAAAGGGTTGATATCTAGTATATACAAAGCACTCAGAAAAAGTGAGCTCCAAAAAATCTAATAAAGCCATAGAGAATGGGGAGAAGAAATAAGTAAACACTTCACTGAGGAAGACCAAAAGATGGCCAATAAACACATGAAAACCTGCTGACACACCTGCCAAATTATTTTTAGCTTATTTCTACTGTATTTACATATTTTTATTCTCTTCTCTTATCTTTTGTTCTCCCTTTCTCCCTTTCTCTCTCCCCTGATCATATAGATTAGGAATAGATCACTAATGTCTGTATTTATGTGGGCATGAGTTTATAGACAGTGGACTCCCCTCTGAGTGTCAAACCTAAATTGTAAACAATCCATGCCTAAAGTGTATATAACCCCTCCTATATACTATCCCTTCTTCCCCCTTCAGAAATCCTTCTATCCTTTCACCCCCAATAATGATCCAATATTCCTCCTTATTTAACTATCTTTACCCTCAGTTCTTAACTTATTAAGGTACCAAGATCGATCTCCTGCCCCAATAAGCCATCACCCAGCTCCCAAAGTGAAAGGACACCCTCTCAGCCCCACATCTCATGCCCCAGAAACAACAACCAACATTCCTACTGACTCATGCTGTGTGGCTCTTTTTCTCGTCCCCCCACAAATGTGGACTGTTGCATTATACAGGATTCAGCTCCAGAACAACTCCCAGCACAAGGACTCTACCTGATCTCTTTCTGCTGCAAATCATTTATCAAACTCAACAAGGCCACAGTGTGTGATAAAAATGTGCCCTGGATTTCACCCCCCAAAAGAATATCTCAAAAGACAATGGCAAAGCCTATATTTCTTTTATATGTGTAATACCTCTATAAAAATACATCTGAGTCTGTTTATTCCCAAACGTAAGGTAGCCTCTTATATCACTTTATTTTTCTTCAATTACTTTTTAAAAATTATTTTTATATATTTCTTCTATTATATATATTCTTTTTCTCTTTAACTTCACCTGTTTTGGTTCTGCTTAGTACAAAAACCTACAAGAAAAAGTCCTACCTGAGATAAAAGCTCAGATAAAAACCAGGGCACAGAGATTGTGTAGCATGACATTCTTACCCCAAAAGCACCACAATATAACATGGCACTATTCCTTTTTGTAAAGGCATACTAAATAAGGGGAAATACTCTTATCTACTAGAGTTAAGAACCCATACATTTTATTTATTTATTTATTTTGGTTTTGGGGCCACACCCGGCGGTGCTCAGGGGTTACTCCTGGCTGTCTGCTCAGAAATAGCTCCTGGCAGGCACGGGGGACCATATGGGACACCGGGATTCGAACCAACCACCTTAGGTCCTGGATCGGCCGCTGTGCTATCTCTCCAGGCCCAAGAACCCATACATTTTATAATACAGTTGCACCTCCCACCCTGAACATGTGTCATGTGGACCCAACTTAGACTCTATGTGATCAGATAGTAACTGTCCAATCCTGAGCCCTAGAGCCCAGACAGAACCAACACAGTTCCCTGCAACAGCACCAGAAACCAAACTAACCCTGGGAGATTCCTAATACCGCTCTAGAATCAACTTGCACCAGTTTTGATATGACATCCTGACAATGAGGAAATGGCAACAACTTGATCTAAGAGCAGGTTGTCTTATCTAATCTTACCTAACGGTAAGATAAAATCAAAAGACACATCATCCTTTGCTCTGTGTAAAAACCAAGATCGCTAACTATAGAAGACTGACCTTGACAACCATGACTGGGCAGAACTTATCCTGGGACCAATAAGAAAGAACCTAGCCTAGGCTTTGGCCTAGGATTTGGACAATAACCAAGATCTCTAATTTCAGAGGTCTGACTTTGACAACTGTAACAGAGTAGATCTTTGGAAAACATAACGAAAGACTATCCTAGGCTTCATCCTAGGATCTGTGCAAAAACCAAGACCACCAATTACAGAAGACTGTAAACAAGTTTACAACAACAGTGATAGAACAGAACTACTAGAACTGTAAAGAAAGACGCTATCCTGGACTTCATTCTATGACTTGTGCAAATACAAGATCTCTAGTTAGAGGCCTGATTCTATCAGCCACAACTGAGCAGAAAGTTTTCTGGCACCACAGAAAGTCCTTGGGGTGTGAAAAGGAGCATGTATGAAGCCTGTAGTTATTCCCATGACAGTATATTTCAAGGGAGGAGAAACCCTGTATCTTCTAGGCTCAGGGAATTCCGTTTCTAATTTCCCCAATAATTACTGTGTCTATGCAAAACAAGCAAACAAACAAACAAACAAAAAACATAAAAATTACCTTGCCATGCCAGCCCTCCTTCCTTTATTCTTTTTTTTTTTTTCTCTTGTTCTCGTAGTTATTGTTTGGTTGTTGTATTTCCTGCTGTGGTGCTTTTTTGTAGCTGCTGGTTTTGGTCTTTTGTTTGATTTTGTTTTGTTTATTTTGTTTTTGTTGTTGTTTTTGTTTGTTGTGGGGGGTTTTGTTGGGTTTTTGTGTTATGTTTTTCTTATTTTTTCCCTTTCTTCTTTTTAAATTGATATTTATAACCTCTAAACAAACTCCTCTCAGTTATTTTTTTTTTGGTTGGTTGGTTTTTGTTTTTCTTCTTTTCTTTTCTTTTTTTATTTTCCAATAGAACCACATAACATGAATCATCTTGTTCTGCTTCATAAATTGAGGGGGAAAAATGGATAGTACCAAAACCAAACAGTCATATGAACATTGAGTAGAAATAAAAAAAAAAGGATCATACTTAAACACCAAACCCAAAGTCAATGACAACAGAATCGATACCCAATCTTCAACAAGCTAAAACCCAAAGTCAATGACAACAGATTCAATACCTAATCTTCAACAAGCTATACACAGAGGGGACCAGTTATACTAGCAGTCTGGGGGGAAGGGGCAGCAAAGGAGGGAGATGCTGGGAACAAGGGTGGAGGGAAGACAACACTAGTGGTGGGAATGACTCTGATTCAATGTCGGTATGGACCTAAAATATTACTGTAAAAAATTTGTAATTCACTTTGGTCACAATAAAAATTATTTTAAAAAGATATTAACTCTCCAAACTTATACTGATTGAAATCAGAATGAAGTTTTAGGTTTTCTTATCCAAAAAAAAGGGAAGAAGCTGAAACAGGTTCTCACATATACAGTGTGAGCTGTCACATATACATAGATAAATAGCAGGAAAAAATGTAACAATCTTTTATCTTGATTTATGCTTAGCTATCTGTTAACTTGGTAGCTAACTTTGTAGTGACTCTCAAATCAGTAATTTGGAGCTTCAAATTACATACATAGAACTCATTTTGAACTAAATGTTAAGAAATGATAGAAAGTAAAATAATATACATTCCTTTTTTTCTTTTCTTTTCTTTTTTTCTCTTACCTTCAAACAGAAATACATAATTTGAACCATCTTGTTCTGCCTCACAAATTGAGAGGGAAATAATGGAGGGCATCAAGACCAGTCGTATGAACATTGAATAGAAATAAAAAATGATCAGACTTGAATGCCAAATCCAAAGCCAACAACAGAATCGATACCCAGTCTACAACAGGCTAGACAAAGAAGGAACCACTTATACTAGCAGCCCAATGGGGGCAAAGGAGGGGTGATATGGGATGCATGCTGGGAACAGGGGTGGAGGGAAGACAACATTGGTGGTGGGAATGCCCCTGATTTAATGTCACTAGGTACCTGAAATACTACTGTGAATGATTTGTAATCCACTTTGGTCAAAATAAAAATTACTAATAAAAATAAATAAATAAAATAAAAATTTAAAAGATATGAGACAGAGTGGGAAGAAACATGTCAGAAATAATGCTAAAATATAAAAGCAACAAAAACAATTAGAAATGAATTGACTGTGATAAAATTAAAATAACAAAAGGAATTACAAATAGAGTTTCACTAAAATAACTCCTAGTGAATATATTTCAGGCAGAAGAAGGAAATACCCTGAGGAACAGGGTGATGAATGGAAAAGAGTAGAAAAGCAATTGTGCAAATCACAAGAAGCTATGATTTAATAGCTCCAAGGAATTGTCAAAATAGAAATATTCTCAAAAGAATACTAAGTTCTTGGGCTTCTTAGAATAGTAGAAATACAGGTTACCTTAAATTTTGTTAAAATATTTTACATTCATATATAAATAGGTTCAATTCTTACATAGAAAGTGAAAGAAGTTAAATATAAATCATGAAAAATCTAAAATTAGTATAAAATCATATAATAGTTTAAATAGACCATAAGGATCTAAAATGCATTTCAACTTGCCTTGTGTGTGTAAGGGCTAGGTGTATAGTGTCCCCAGCACTGCAGTTCAAAATAAAAGAGCAGGCCTGAAGCTTAAGCAGGATCTACCCAACAGGCATTTTTCTCACTGCCTAGATTCACAGGCTTTTCTGATGGGGAGGACAGAAAGAAGTCTGTATTTTATCCCCTGCAAACTCCACAGGAGCAATGCTTTCAAGAGAGTAAGTGGGAGACATTAAGGAAGCTGGTGTGCAACCCCATCTGGATCTAAAATTACTTCTGGCCAGGTGCATAGACTTCTAAGCAGTTTACTTGGCTGGCTTCAAGAGAATCTTTCACCCACAGTACTTCCCCTGAGACCTGCCTGAAAGTGGGAAGATTGATAGTGACTTAGGAAAGATGCACCTTGAGTATACAAAACCTAAAACAACAACAACAAAAAAAAACAGTGGTGAAACAATGCAAAGACCTACTATGCCTATGGGTAAAGATTGCAATTCTGAATGTTCCATCAGTAGTAATCTCATATATAACCTCTCTGTAATGGAGTTCAGAATAAAAAAAACTTAAGATGTTCAAAAGTTCAAAGAAACAATGGAATGTACTGACAAAACAAAAGAGGATATGAGGAAAGAAATTAGAAAAATAGAAACAAATGTCAGAATTTAAAAACATGGTAGGTGGAATGAATAATTCATTGGAAGGCCTCACCAGCAGAATAATAGCTGCTGTAGACCAAATCAATGAGTTCAATGAAGATGTGCAGAAAACCTCTAGACAACAGAAGATGGAAAAATACCTCAAAATAAATGAATAGATGACAAAAAATTTTTGATAAATTCAACAAGAATTACATATGACTCAGTGGAGTTCCAGAGAGCCAGGAAGAAAATTCCTATGAAGAAGCAACATCTTCTTTGCTGAGAAGTTCCCAGAGCTGGAGAAAATGTGAAGCCACATCCTGGATGCCCAAAGAGTACCAGCTAAAAGACTCTTAAAAACACTCCAAGGCACATCCCAACCAGGATGATATAAAAAGCAGAGAGATAAAATACTGAAAGCAGCAAGATCAAAAAAGGAAATGCCATACATCCTTAAAATTTATAGCAGATTTACAACAGGTGATCTTCCAAGGCTCAAATACAGGATATGGTGGGAAAAATTGAATGAAATTAATGCTTCACCAAGAATACTTTATCTAGCTGGACTTTCATTCGGATTGGAAGGAATGATACTCAACTATACAGATAAACAACTCAGGAACTTCATAGACTCAAAACCACCTTTTAGAGAAGAACTACTTTAAGACAAGAAAAACACCAAGCTTCTATAGTAATTAAAATGGCGTGTTATTTCAACAATGACAGATTTTCAAATCATGTATAGAATTGACTATCAAGACAGATCCCCAGGTATTTGATACGTTATTTCTTTGACAAAGGATCAAAAATTTGAAGTGGAACACGGAAGTGGCATTTTGGAAAACTAGTCACCTGCATACAAGGACTGAACTTACGCCTTTTTCTGACATCATGCACAAAAAACAAATCACAATGGATTAAAGACCTTGACATCAGACCTGAAAAAATAAGTTTCATAGAGGACAACAACAACAGCAAACTTACCAAAAATGGGGAGAAGAAATAAACAGAAACTTCCTAAGAAAAGAAATACAGATAGGCTAAGGGTACATGAAAAAAATGCTCCACATATTAATCATCAGGGAGATGAAAATCAAAACAATGAGCTACTGCCTCACATCACAAAGACTGGCACACATCAAGAAGAAAAAGAACAACCAGTGCTGGTGCAGATGCAGGGAGAGAAGGACTCTATTCTCTCATTCACTGTTGATAGAAAGTAGACTAATCCAACCTTTTTGGAAACTAATATGGACTCTCCTCAAAAAGCTAGAAATTAAGCTTCCCTTCAACCCAGCTTTACATCTTCTGGGAATATGCACAAGGGGCCCAACAACACAATTTAGAAACGGCAACTGTACCCAACTATCTAAGAACTGCTAAGAAGCTAAAGAAATGGCAGTATATTTATACAGTGGGATACTATGCAGCTCTTAGGAAAATTTAAGTCCTGAAAGTCACTTAGACATGGAGAGTTTTATGCTAAGAGAAATGAGTCAGAGGGAGAGGATCAGACACAGAATAATTACAACTCATTTTCAGGTATTAAAAAATAGTATGAGAATAATGACCAAAGACAGTAAAAATGATAGGTGGGGAGTGCAGTTAAGACAGAGAATAATAGTTGAAAATGACCACTCTGGGCAAAAACTGGGCATTTAAAGGAAGTAAAGTGTTATGTATGATGTACCTTCAGTAATAGTATTGTATACCACTGTGCCTAAAGGGAAATAAGGAGGAGAGGGAAAGAGAGAGACACACACACACAGAGAAGAAAAGTGTCACCTCAATAAGCCCATTTTATAGATGTCAGAACTAAGACTCAGAAAAGTTTGTCTGAACCAGAGTCAAGACTAAAATTTACATTTTCTAATGCTAACTCCTATACTCTCCCCCATTTCATAATGAATACATGTATAGAAATAAGCACATGTTTATAGAAATGGCTAATCTTTTCAAACTCCCTAAAAAATTTGAAATGTGGTAACATACTTGTTGGTATTTCTCTTAGATTTCTCTTTTGACATTTTCATCCTGATTTTCCTTGACTTCTATTTTGCTTCTAATTGCCCATGTCTGTGATTTAGTGTGAAAATCACCCTTAAGCAACTGGAATAGCTACTCAGAGACAAAAGTTCTTAAAATTATATGTCCTCAAGAGAAAATTATAGTTAATGACTTACAAGAATAGAAATATAATAGGTCAACTATGGAGTTAGGTCAAAATTAAATAAAATTTATATTTCCTATATTCCTTGAAATAAGGCCTACACTAAACTATGCTTGGCTTAATCTTTTTATGTTGTTCTTTTTGTGTTCTTTTACACCCAGGAGAATATTCTTAAATCAAGCTTCACATTAATTCTCATTTGAAGTATACATTGGGACACTCTCTTAAGTTAGGGATCATAATAGCTGTACCATAAATATCAAGATTTAAGTAGCCCTAGATGAAGAGCATCACTGGTCCTCAAACTATGGCCCATGGGCCACATATTTATTTGTATCTGTTTTGTTTCTTCATTGCAAAATAAGATATATGCCGTGTGCATAAGAATTCGTTCATAAGTTTTGTTTTTACTATAGTCAGACCCTCCAATGGTCTGAGGGACAGTAAACTGGCCCCCTGTTTAAAAAGTTTGAGGACCCCTGAACCAATTTGTTATCTTCTCTTCCTTCCTTCTTTCCTTCCTTCCTTCTTTTCTTTCTTTTCTTCCTTACTTCTTTTTTCATTCTTTCCTTCCTTCCTTCCTTCCTTCCTTTCTCTTTCTTTCTTTCTTTTTTCTTTCTTTCCTTTCTTTCTTTTTCTTTTCTTCCTTATTTTTGGTCCAGACACAGCTGTGGTCAGGGCTGACTCCTGACAGTATTCAGAGATCACTCGTACAGATTCCAGGGGGCCATGTGGAATGCCATGGATTAAATACAATATGATCAGGTATAAGCAAGCACTCTACCCAATGTAATATCATGTCAGCCCCAAATGACCCTGATATTTTTGTCTCTGGGAATTTCCATTTTAATTTGAGAATGCAGCTCTGTGAAACTGTGTCTGCCACATTAGAGCAAATATTTTCGTGTCAGTTTTGTGGCCAATACTTATAGGCAGGCCAACTATCCTTCACCAACAGACACTCTTGGGTCCAATTCTGAAATAAATTATAGTCACATTTTGAGGATCCATGAGTTATAGTTGCTTCTACTTCTACTTCCCTTTTCCTCACCTTCGTCCTCTTTCCCTTGTCTTTAACTTTAAGATTGACTTGTGAAGATGCAAAATTAATAACTCAAGATTTCTGAATTGGAGTTGGAGAGATATTTTAGAAATTAAAGCATTTGTCTTGCCATTGGCCAATCTTGTTTCAATGTCCATATGGTTCCCTGAGCATAACCAAGAGTAATGCCTGAACAAAGTGCCAGGAGTAAATCCTGTGTACTACTTGTGTGGCCCAATTAAAAAAAAAGTTCCAAATTAAGATTCTGGATGGTGGCTAGCCAAACAAGTATGGTCGTGGGCTTTGGGATTGATCTAGCTTTTATTCCAGAATCCCCTAAGTATCACATAGTTTTGCATTTCTTTTTTCTCAGTTTAAACCTACAGGTTGGCCCTTTGTAGAAATTCATGACAAGTCCAAAGCATACACGTTTCCATTAAACATTGTGGCTTATTCACATTCATATACTAAAATACTCATATAATAAAAGGATTACCCATTCTTGAGCACTTGCTATATGCTATTTTACTGCTGAAAATTCTGAGATTTGGAAAAGAAAACTAACTTAACAAGATTCACATGACCACATGACTAGGAAAAAAATCATCATAGTACTTGGTGAATCAGACTTCACCCCAGACCTCCATGTGCCCTACAGGTCATAATATTTCTTAGTCTCAGTTTTGAAGACCTGAGCCCTAGCACATGTTATGTCTTTGATTTTTTTGCTACATTGTCTAGTGTACTTTCTTAGTTAAGACTTGACACTATGGGCCAGAGAGCAGGTATATCATTTGCCTTGCACATATCCAACTCGGGTTTAATCTCCAGCATCCTATATGGTTCCCTGAGCATCTCAAAAAGTAATTCCTGAGTGCCAAGCCAGGAGTAACCTTTAAACATTAAGGGATGTAACAGCTCCCCCACAATAAAAAGAGTTTGACATTTTGTCTTCCAAAGATCCGTAAGTAGTTGGATCATTAATAGTCTAAGTGAGATCTTGGAAGTATGAAAAAGAACAGGGTAGGTGTACTAGGTCCCTAGAATTTAATCCAAATATATAATAGAGCAATGTAAAAGAAACATTTACAGTGAGAAGAAAATTTCAACTAGTTTGAGAAAATATTACTTCATAATAAGATCAATGCAATACCTAAACATAAAAAAATTACATCCACTTATCAAAATCACTCCCATTGGTACCACAACACTTGTGTAGTTATCAAGGCAACCCCTGGAAGTGAACAAATCAGCGAGGGTCTTAAAATTCAAGATATTCCAACCCATTTAGGAGGTAAACAAGGGAAGACAGAAAATAATAGTAAGTCTAAAAACATTTTAAATGACAAGCCAGAGCCAGAGAAATATTACAGGGAGTAAGATACTTGTCTTTCATATAATGGACAATCCCTGGCAACATACAGTATCCCGTAAACACTACCAGGAATCACTCTGAACACAGAGCTAGAAATACCCTCTGAGCACCATTGAGTGTGGCCCTCCCAACTCCAAATAATAAAGTAAAAACACAGGACTAAGACTGTCAGGATTATTATATTACCCTGATTATATTTTTTCTTCTTTCTTTTTTTATAATTATCTTTATTTAAACACCGTGATTACAAATATGATTATAGTTGTATGATTACAGTCATGTAAAGAACATCCCCCTTCACCAGTGCAACATTCCCACCACCAATCTCCCAGATCTCCCTCCTCCCTACCCCCCCACACCTGTACTCGAGACAGGCTTTCTACTTCCCTCATTCATTCACATTGTTATGATAGTTTTCAGTGTAGTCATCTCTCCAACTGTATTCATCACTCTATGTGATGAGCTTCATGTCATGAGCTGCACCTACCAGCCCTCATCTCTTGTCTCTGAGATACTGTTAAAAATGTCTTTCATGTTTCTTAAATCCCATAGATGAGTGAAACCATTCTGCATCTTTCTCTCTCCCTCTGACTTACTTCACTCAGCATAATGGATTCCATGTACATCCATGTATAGGAAAATTTCATGACTTCATCTCTCCTGATGGCTGCATAGTATTCCATTGTGTATATGTACCACAGTTTCTTTAGCCACTCATCTGTTGAAGGGCATCTTGGTTGTTTCCAGAGTCTGGCTATTGTAAATAGCGCTGCAATGAATATAGGAGTAAGGAAGGGATTTTTGTATTGTATTTTTGTGTTCCTTGGGTATATTCCTAGGAGTGGTATAGCTGGATCATATGGAAGCTCAATTTCCAGTTTGTGAAGGAATCTCCATATTGCTTTCCATAAAGGTTGTACTAGATGGCATTCCCACCAGCAGTGAAAAAGAGTTTCTTTCTCTCCAGATCCTCACCAGCACTGCTTGTTTTCCTTTTTTGTGATGTGTGCCAATCTCAGTGGTGTGCGGTGGTACCTCATAGTTGTTTTGATTTCCATCTCCCTGACAATTAGTGATGTTGAGCATCTTTTAATGTGCCTTTTGGCCATTTGTCTTTCTTCTTTTTCAAAGTGTCTGTTCATTTCTTCTCCCCATTTTTTGATGGGGTTAGTTGTTTTTTTTTTTCTTGTATAGTTCTGTCAGTACCTTGTAAATTTTGGATATTAGTCCTTTATCTGATGAGTATTGGGTGAATAATTTCTCCCACTCAGTGGGTGGCCTTTGTATTCTGGGCACTATTTCCTTTGAGATACAGAAGCTTCTCAGCTTCTTCTTTCTTAAATAACTATTTTAACTTTTGGGTGTTTGTCTTTCTTTTCCTTCCTAAATATAGCCTGTCATCTAGTATGGTGTGTGTGTGTGTCTGTGTGTGTGTGTGTGTGTGTGTGTGCGCACGCGCATGCGCGCTTTCAAAGCACTGCTCATTTCTTCCAACAATTAGCTATGGCTTTGGGAGCTCTAAAATCTTCAGGATTTTAGGTGAAATTTTCCAAGTATAATTAAGACAGGAAATTTTTTGGAAAACCATGGTGTATTAGAAGCATAATGTAAGAGAGGAAAGCATAAAATAGCTAAGAGAGGAAATCAGCAAGAGATGTGGGCTCCAATACAATCTAAACATGACCAGATCCATGGAAAGCTATAGAATATAAATTACTATATTGTCCAAAATCACTCCCTCCTAGAGACTAGCCCTTTGTACTCCTCTGTCAATTGTTCTATATTCTAAGGCTTCTGATTAGGAGAGGGAGATAATTTCTCAAATTTCAGTTGAGAACAATACTTGAGTAAGGGTGATTCTGTGAACATTGAATTCTGTGACCATAGCTAACAGTGACAGCAGCTGGTAGCTGATGGTCTCTGAACTTCCAAAAATACCTATTACAAATGCTACTAAGTCTTAAAATGTTTCTTGATAACTCAACAAACCAGGTGCTTTTCTCTCTCACTCCACTGCTTTCTCCTGTCTTCTCTCCACCAGTTTTTGTGACTACTGTCCATCTACAATTTTATGTTAGTGTTTCACAGAGTCAACTAAATTGGCGCCACTGCTATATCAGTGATAAAAATTTTTGTTTACCAAGACTTCCAGGTGGCAGCTAAAAAAAATCCAACAAGGAAATAAAACTCCACCAGCTGGTCTGTTAGACAGGGATGTAACGATTCCACAGGTATGAGCTGGGTATGAGTCCACAGCCTCAAGCTTTGCTGACCCCGAAGGCCCTTCTGGATTTTAATCCATTTTCCCAAGCTTGGCTAGTTTTTTCTCCAGTTTCTCTGTAAAAACAAAAAAACGAAGTATATAAGGAGTTTAGAAATTATTGAACTGCTTTTGACAACCCATGCTGATCCAATTGTTTGTTGCCATCTCCAGTATTTTTTGGCAAGATCTATACCATGATATCCTATTACTTTCTCATCCTAAAACTTGAATCAAATGCTAAATCCCATGTTTCCTAAATTCTAAAATTAACACTTGAAATTGACACAGTCCTGAAAATGTCTAAAGCTTCCAAACTGGTATTAATTAATAACTGAGTCTAAAGAAAATCACAGATAGATTAGAAGAAATATGTTAAACATTACCACTCTCTTACTACCTCCTTGACCAATTGTATGTGACCACTAGGTGAAGACCACACAAGGTTAGCAAAAAGCTTGGGTTTTAAAGTTTTTCTTGAATCAGATATAGGTGACTTGGGTCAAATTCCTAAAAACCTTAGTGGACAGAGAAATTTTTTTAAATCTTCAGGCATCAAATTTATTCTCAGTAAAATACAGTAGTTGATTTCTGTCAATATACATCCATTTTAAGGACATTTATGTTTGTCCATTTTGTGTAAACATAACTCTGCTGATGTCCGTTACAGAGTCTTGGGGAAGTTCATGCATCTGAGAAGTTCTAAGCTAAAGATTTCTTTGCTTCAAAGCAAGTCAGCCTTTGCTAATACAATGACTGGCATGCAGCCTATAGTCACCAAATGTTAATTATCACCGATTGTGTGTGGGAAGGATGGTACTTTGCTTCTTACATATGTATTCCTAATTAGATCGAATGCCTCTTGAGTGTGAGTCATCAGTGTTGTCTGGTGATCTAAGAAACATTACAGAAAATAAATGTTTTTGTGAGGACTTAGTCAAACACAATCCCTTATGTTATGAATGTTATGTTATGTTATGAATCTTGATTGAAATCCAAATAACATTTTTATATTTTTCATGATTTCCATATTAATTATTTTTTTAATTTTTAAAAATAACTTTATTTTTTTTGAATTATAAGTTTTTCACAGTTATATTTAAGGTGCATAGTGACAGTGAATTCAGGCAATTCCCACCACCGGTGTTGACCTCCACCACTGTTCCCCACAAGCATCCCATAACTCCACCCTTAGCCCCCTGGACTGCTAGTGTAACAGGTCCCTTTTGTGTCTAGCTTGTTGTAGTTGGGGTCTCTTGAGTCTATTGTTATTGACTTTGGGCTGGGTATTTAGGCCTGATCACTTTATTTCCACTCAATTCTCATGAGACTTTGTTCCTGAGACCAACGATAGGCTCCAGGAATGTTCATTGTCAAATCCCAAGGTCTTTCTCTATGGTGCCAGGAAATGTTCTGCTCAGTTGTGGTTCTCAAAGTCAGTCATCTGTAATTAGAGATCTTGGTTTTTACACATATCTTAGGACAAAAGTCTAGGATAGAGTCTTTCTTTATGGTTTCAGAAGTTCTGTTCAACATGGTTGTTGTAGTCAGTTCTGTAATTAGTGATCTTGGTTTTTGCATAGATCAAAGGATGGAGTGTCTTTTGATTTCATTTCACTATTAGGGGATGAGGTAGGACAACCTGCCTTTAGATAAAATTGTTGCTGTTTCCTCGTCGACAGGATGTCGTCGTATGGTTTGGGGTTGTTTGGTTGGTTGGTTTTGGGGTTTTTTTGGGGGGGAGGGCATCACGCCTGGCAGTACTCATGGGTTACTCTGGCTCTGCGCTCAGAGATTTCCATATTAATTCTTTAGAATCCTCTCCATTCAGCAGGTAGATTAACAGATCATAAAATGATAGAAGATGTTAAGAATTTTCAAGGACCTAGGATAATCCTGGGTAGAGCTCAGATATACAGTCACAACTAACTGTAATGGAATCTGGGAAATGTAATTCAGTTGAGTACCCAGAACATAAAGGGAAATGGACTTGGTCATCCAATTTAATCGCTATCAAAGTGGCTTCTAAGTTTGACTAAGAAGAGTAAGACTAGGAAAAAATAAAGTTTAATAGAATATAGTAATGAGAAAAGTACTAATTGCAGGCTGATTAGGCAGCAGTCACAAGAACAGAGATGATTAAAAAAAGAAATCATGAAAGCAGTCCTATAATTTAAAAGCCAGTGACATTTTTGTTGACTTTCTATTGATGCTACTCTATGAGAGATCAGTGGAAATGTCTCTATTTTTTAATGAAAATAAAAGAGCAGGGGTCATAAATGTAGTGGAAGTGGAAGCTAAGTCTCTAGCAGGGGTCCTCAAACTTTTTAAACAGGGGGCCAGTTCACTGTCCTTCAGACTGTTGAAGGGCCAGATTATAGTAAAAACAAAAAATATGAACAAATTTCTATGCACACTGCATATATCTTATTTAGAAGTGAGGAAACAAAATGGGAATAAATACAATATGTGGCCCGCGGGCCATAGTTTGAGGACCATTGAGTAGATCAACTGAACATGGGAGCAAAGAGCAGAGGGCAGATCCCATTCCTGAGATATAAAAGATAATGACAAAAGGAAATTTCTTAAGTATTTTTCTGATAATTTTTATTGTGACCAATGTGAATGACAAGTCTTTCACAGTTATATTTAAGGTACAAAGCAAAAGTGAAATGATGTCATTCCCCCCACCAGTGTGGCCCCATCCCCAGCATGCATTGTCTGCCAGCCCCGTGCCCTCCTTGAGAGTGGTTCTATACCTTTCCAGCCATGGTCCCCTCCTAGCTTTGTTGCCATCCTGTCCTAGGAGTTCACCACACCCTAATCTGATACCCTGGTTCCCAATTTACATGATCTTTTACCTGTTGCCTCCTTAAAACACTCTGGAGACCCACAAGTGAGACCATATGAGCCCCACTCCACAAACATTGCTTTAGAGTTTGTATTTCAAAAAAGAAGTCTGAAAAAAGCAACTTTGGTTTAATAGTCCCCCTCATGTGAGGGTGCCTAACAATTTCCTCCAACAGGACTGCCAAGCCTTGCAGCCAACTCAGCACTCAAGAGTAGAAAGATATTAACATACAGAAACAGATAATGAGTTATCTGTTAGTGCTATGAATTTCATGATATTGAGATTTCGTTTATTCTGGAAACCAGAGAGGCTTCGAAACACTTGGAAACTTTAGGCTAGTCTTGTCTCCTTCAGAAGAGGTAGCACTTGATCATTGGTGATTATTGGTTCAATAGCTTTAGACTGCTTTTATTTTTCTTAACTTTCTTTCAGGGTAGTTTAAGCTGAGTAGGAAACAATCACTCTTTATTTCACTCCATAGAATTAAGTCACCTACCCTCAATTTTTTAAATTGGAAAACTAACTAAATGTATCAGAGCTTTCCTACTTCTCTACCTTTCTTTTTTGGTAGTTATCAATTTATAAAGAGCTCAGTTTTACCTAATTCTGCAAAATCGGCCTTTACCTATATTAAAATCTACCCAATATTTTATGATATATCTCCCTCAGTATTTTAGTTCTGTGTAAGTAATCTTACTTAAATATCAGGATTGCATATTTTCTAAACTGCATATATTCCAAATTTCACATATTCCAAATATGGTCAACAGTTGACTTAATGCCAACTGGATATGTATTTTTACAAGTCACTCAATTACTTGTACTTCTCTGTTTTATCCTATCCCATTGGAAGAGGGATACTTGCTTCGCTCCATTCTGTTTCTTTATATCTCGCATATGAGAGAGATAATTTCAACCCTGACTAACTTCACTTAGCATGACACGCTCCAAATCTATCTATGTAGCATCAAATTGCATGATTTTATCTTTTATATGGCCATGTAGTATTCCATTGTGTATATATACTATAATTTATTTACCTAGTCACCTGTTCTTGAGCACTTCAACTGTTTCAAAATTTTGGTTATTGTGAATAGTTATCATCTGCTATTATGTATTTGAGTACTTGGGTATATTCCAGAAGTGGAAGTCCTGGATCATATGGGAGGTCAAATCCTAGTTTTTGAGGAGTATCCAAATTGTTTTGGAAAAGGCTGAATAGTTCAAAATTCATACCAGTACTGTTGTTGTTGTTGTTTGATGTTTGCCAATATCTGGTATAAGGTAATATCTCTTATTTTGATTTGCATCTCCCTGATCAGTGGTGTGCCTGTTGGACACTGTTTAACTTTCTCTGAGGAATTTTTGTTCACTTATTTTTTCCCATTTCTTTGGATGAGGTTGAATGTTTTCTCGTGTAAATTTCTACCAGTGTTGGGACTGAAGCGATAGCACAGCGGTAGGGTGTTTGCCTTACACGCAGCCAACCCCCATAAATCTCGGTTCAATTCCTGGCAACCCAAATGACCGGTCTCTCAAGCCTGCCAGTGGATTGAGTGCCACCGGGTATGATGACCCCCCCCCAAAAGAAACCGAAATGAAACAAAATGTTACCAGTGTTTATATATCTTGGATAATAATCCTTTATTAGTTGAGTGGTGGGAAAATATTTCTCCTAGTCTGTGAGGTTTCTTTGTATTCTGGTGATTTGTTTCTTTGAGGTACAGAAGCTTCTTATTTAATGTATTCCTATTTGTTTACTTTTGCTTCTGCTTGCTTGGCCAATGGCACAGAATATTTAAGATGCTTCTAGCTTTTTTTTTTCAATGTCATGGAAAGTTATGGCTATGTTTTACTCAGTGTAACTTATGGATTCAGGTCTGATACCTAGATCTGTAATTCATTTTGATTTGATTTTGGGGCATGGCGTTAGAAAGGGGCTTAGTTCTTTTGTTTTGTATTTCATATGGCCAGCCAGTTTTCCCAGCATTATTTGTTGACAAGGCTTACCTTACTCTACTTCATATTTTTCACCTTTATCAAAAATTTACTGTCCATCTAGATAAAGTTCTGTCTGTATATTCTGTGTATTTCATTGATCTGAGAGTTTGTTCTTATTTCAGTACCACAATTGTTTAATTACTACAGGTTTATATAGTACAGTTTGAAGTTGGGAAAAGCAATATTTTCAGTCTTTGGCTGAAAGTGTCTGAATTTATTTCATATTATCTCAAATAATTTGAGATATCTGGAAAAATTTAGTGGTAATTGTTATAGGAACGTAATTATATCTATATAAGGGCCAGAGCGATAGCACAGCAGTAAGATGTGCCAATACAGGACAGACCACAGTTCAAATCCTGGTATCCCATATGGTCCCCTAAGCCTGCCAGGAGCAACTTTTGAGCACAAAGCCAGAAGTAAACTCTGAGCACTGGGTGTGACCCAAAAAGTAATATATATATATATATATATATATATATGTACATATATATACATATATATACTAATATATATATAATGTTTTTGGAGTATTGACATTTTGATGATATTTTTTCTCTTTATCTATAAAAAAGGGAGTAAATTTCCATTTCTGCATGTCTCTTATTTCTTTTAGAAGTTTTTTGTAGCTTGCTTAAAATAAAAATAAGGTAGTTGACTCAAATAGTCAACTTTTAGAAGTCTTCTGTCTTGCATAAAATAAAAATAAGGTAGTTGACTCAAGTAGTCCTTTCCCTTAGATTATAAAACACTCTTTCTCAATAAATAATAATGTTTTTCACATCCACTTCTCAGCTCCTTGAAACATTCAGAAACTTTTTGTGTCCAATAAATTTGGAATGATTTATTTGTGATATTTTGCCATCTGTATGTTCATTATTCATATTTTGTAGTCCCTCTAAAGAAGGTAGTACTAATTATAATATATATTTGGGGGGTACAGGAAACTTCTTTGAGAATTATTTTTAAACTGGTTGTTATATTTTCTATCAGACTTCATAGTCATTTAATTGTTTCCCTTCAGCTTTATTGGGACATAATTTGCACGCAATACTATTAAGGTATATTGAATAAAAAGTTTACTTCCGGGGCCGGGCGGTGGCGCTGGAGGTAAGGTGCCTGCCTTGCCTGCGCTAGCCTAGGACGGACCGCGGTTCGATCCCCCGGCGTCCCATATGGTCCCCCAAGAAGCCAGGAGCAACTTCTGAGCGCATAGCCAGGAGTAACCCCTGAGCATCACAGGGTGTGGCCCAAAAACCAAAAAAAAAAAAAAAGTTTACTTCCATGCATTTTGGAAACCACAGTACTCCACAGTACTCTAAGGTAGCATCCATCATATCATATAGGTTTAAAACATTTAATGCTAAGAAGATTCCAGCGTACAATATCAGAGCTGACTATCCTTTTATAATTAGTTTCCATATATATATATACATACATATATGTATATTATACACCTTTTAGCTTTTGCTTTTCCACCTAGCTCTTCCACTGATGAAGATTAGAACACAGTGAAATACCAATTCCATTACTCATTTTTCTTTCATGTGGCATGAAATTTATCATAATTTAAAGTGGATCATTCAGAGAGTTATCTATATTTTAATCATTCAGGCATCATTTATTTTCATATTTCCTTAAATAGTGTTAAAAAATCACTTAGAAATCCTTCAATTTGGGGCTGGAGAGATAGCATGGAGGTAAGGCGTTTGCCTTTCATGCAGAAGGTCATCGGTTCGAATCCCAGCGTCCCATATGGTCCCACGTGTCTGCCAGGAGCAATTTCTGAGCATGGAGCCAGGAATAACCCCTGAGCACTGCTGGGTGTGACCCAAAAACCACAAAAAAAAAATCCTTCAATTTATGAATATATTTTTATTTTATTTTATTGTGTATTTATTTCATTGTGTATTTTAATTGACTATTCAGTTCCAAATAAACATACAGGAATTATATCCTCTTTAATAGAATAATAATAATTTAGTCTTTGGTTAAAAAAACAGTTGGGGGGGCCTGCGAGGTGGCGCTAGAGGTAAGGTGTCTGCCTTGCAAGCGCTAGCCAAGGAAAGGACCACGGTTCGATCCCCTGGTGTCCCATATGGTCCCCCCAAGCCAGGGGCAATTTCTGAGTTCATAGCCAGGAGTAACCCCTGAGCATCTAACAGGTGTGGCCCAAAAAACCAAAAAAAAAAAAAAAAAACAGTTGGGAATTTACATTTCTGACAAGATGATTTTGGATGCAGCAAAATTAAACACTATGTATTTTAAATCCTCTTTTTTGATTTTAATAAAAACTTCAAAACCATAAAATGAAAATGGATATTATCCCAACATTTTAAATAATAATTATAATGGATGCAATTATAACTAGTTTGCTTGTGTAACATTATTAACTAAAACTTTGTCTTTTAAAGATAAAATGCTGGTTCACACCTACCCTGTGGGCTTGAAGCTGGGAAAGAAAAGATTCCAGTATCCAGCTATCTACTTCCTGTCTTGATCAACCCACATAATCAGACAAATTCCAAATCATATGGCCTATCTAAAAACTCCCTAAGAACACCCCTTCTATCAGCTGCATTTTTTATTACCTTTTCGAATCTGTGTGTAGAGGTAGAAATGTTTCACATTGCTCATTGGTGTGTGTACAACTAAACTGAGAATTATAAAACCACCCTGACAAACAATCCATCAAATTACAAATAAGAATGAACATACAAGAGAAAAGAAGCTTATTATATGTCAAGTACTCTTTGGAATATTTTCCATAATATTCTTCTTAGATACTTCCACCCCATGAAAGGATATTAGCATATTATAGATAAAAATAAATGCTGAAGTTACATAATATTCTTAAAATTAGTTGATTAATTAGTAGTTGTTAGGATTTAGGCATATATTCATCATGACTGTCTACTAGACATGTAGACATATACATGACTTTATAAATATTTCTTAAAGTTTAGTACTCATCAGGAATACAAGGAAGCTGTGTGAAACATATATTCCTAATATCCCATACAGAAATTTTTATTCAGCTCCCCCAATTTCCCCATATGTCTCTAGCCGCTGCTGGCAAGAATCTCCCTATTCCTCCAGCTCAGGTGAGCTGGGGGGCAACCCTTCCCATAAGACCTCTGCACCTCAAACTCG
Organism: Suncus etruscus; assembly: GCF_024139225.1. Classification (NCBI taxonomy): domain Eukaryota; kingdom Metazoa; phylum Chordata; class Mammalia; order Eulipotyphla; family Soricidae; genus Suncus; species Suncus etruscus. Next base: position 1,372,819 of record NC_064856.1, on the reverse strand, counting down.
TAGACCCTAGCTAGACCCAGTGGGGGTGGAGCTCAGGGACCCCAAAGGCAGGTTTTAAATCCAGAGCCCACGGAAATGGGCCCCTTCCCCAACTTCCCTCACTGCATCTCCAGCCATTTACAGCAAGAAACTCAGACTCCCTCCTCTCAGGAAAGGTCAGTGGGAATTCCAGGTATACACTCTGCCCATAGTCCTGCTGCTCCACAAACTACACGGACACTTCAGTTTATACCAGAAGGTCTTAGGCAGATCAAGCCCAATATTTCTTTCCCTTAGAAAATATACAGCCCCATGGGGCCGGAGAGATAGCACAGAGGTAAGGTGTTTGCCTTACAAGCAGCAGACCCAAGACCAATGGTGGTTTGAATCCCGACATCCCATATGGTCCCCCTGTGCCTGCCAGGAGCGATTTCTGAGCAGAATCAGGAGTAACCCCTAAGAGTTGCTGGGTGTGGCCCCAAAACCAAAAACAATTAACAAAAAAGAAAATATACAGCCCCAAATCAGTAAAACAGCCTATGAAACTAGGTTGCAACATTTCTACCATACTTGGATAACCTTACTTAGCTAGAATAAATAAGCCCTAAAACAGATATATCTCCAACCACCTCTTAACACAATTAAACAAACCAATTTCTCAAAACACCCTGAAACTCCAGAACCCCAACCCACCCAAAGCAAAGAACAATGGGGAAACTACAGAAGACACCAGCATCTAGAGATAGGCAGATAAATCCTATCAAATTTCCAAGTCCTCCAAAGCCCACAAATCTTGTAGATGAGGACCTAAAATCAACATTTAATGTCTTAGCAGTGGAATTCAAGTAATTGCTAGCCAAAGAAACTAATAAAGCCATAGACAAATAATTATACCAAATCAAAAAGGAACTCCATCAGAAGATGAGAGAATTTATACAAATAAAACTAAGGAAACTTTAAAACATGCTAGCAAGCCATAGAAGCAGAATTTCACACGCAAAGAATCACATGGATAAATTTGAAGATAAAATGCAAGCCAGCAAAAACAAAAATAGTCAATAAAGAAATGAGAGATAAAACATTGGAAGAAAATGTAAGATACTTAATGAACAAAGTCCAAAAACATAATCTATGAATTATAGGAATACCAGAAGAGGAGGAAAAAGAGAAAAGCGAAGAACAAGCAGTGAGGAATATAACAGAATGTTCTCACTCTCTGGAGGAGGCTGCTAATCCAAGAGGCAAAAAAAGTTACAAATAAAATAGACCCAAAAAGAACAACACCAAGACATATAATAATCCAAATGGTAAACAGAGAGATGAATTCTTCAAATAATTAAGAGAGGAAAAAAAATCTCAAGTACAAAGGAAGGAAACAAAAATTAAACCAGATCTTTTATTTGAAACAATTTAGGCAAGATGACCATCGAATGACACATTTAGACTACTAAATTAAAGAAACTTCCAACCCAGAGTCCACTACCTAGGGAGGGTTAATAACATTCTCAGACAAAAAAGGAACTTATATCATATTTGCAAAAACCAAACCAACTCTAAATGAACAACTCAGAGATCAACTACACAAACCAAACACCCAATTGTAACAACAACCCTACACAATCTAACAGTACAGCAACTCTCTCTATCTGACAATAATTTCCTTAAATGTCAATGGAATAAACTCTCCTATCAAAAGGCACAAAGTAGAGGGTTGGATCAGGAAAAAAAAACAGTATCTGCTACCTGCAGAAAACATACTTAAAATTTTAGGATAGACACAGGCTGAGAGTAAAAAGATGAAAATTAATTATAGATGCTACTGGAAAACAAAACAAAACAAAACAAAAAACTGGGACAGCCATACTTACATCAGACCAAATTGCATTCAACATCCAGAAAGTACTTAGAGACAAAGTTGGACACTACTTATTGATCATGGGAACATTAGATCAAGAAGTACTGATTCTGATCAACATTTATGCACCAAATATAGAGCCAGATAAATATGTAACACTTTTGCTCACAAACCTAGAAAACATATGGACAGAAATATGATAATAGTGAGAGATTTCAACACACCATTATTGCCACTAGAAATACACTAGGCAAAACACTAGCAAAGACATAAGAGCCCTACTTGAGAAACTAGAAGAACGAGGACTAATAAATCTATACAGGGCCTTCTATCCCCAAAAAGATGAATACACATTTTTCTCAAGAGCACATGGAACCTTCTCTAGGATAAACCACACCTTAGGACACAAATCTAACTTGCATAAAGTCACAAATATAAGAAGTATACCAAGCACCCTATAAGATCATAATGCAACAGAGACCAAGATTGACTATAAAGGGCCGGGCGGTGGCGCTAGAGGTAAGGTGCCTGCCTTGCCTGCGCTAGCCTAGGACAGACCAACGTTCAATCCCCTGGCATCCCATATGGTCCCCCAAGCCAGGAGCAACTTCTGAGCACATAGCCAGGAGTAACCCCTGAGCTTCACCGGGTGTGGCCCAAAGACCAAAAACCAAAAACCAAAAAAAAAAAAGATTGACCATAAAAAGAAGATGTAGAGAAAATCTAACACCTGGAGACTAAACAACATACTGCTCAACAACAGCTGGATCAAAGAGGAAATCAAGGAATAAGTGAAAAGATTCCTTGAGATGAATGACAATGAAGAGACAAAGTATCAAAATCTATGGGACAGAGCAAAAGCAGTAATTAGTAATACAGGCCTACTTTAGGAAAAAGCAAGATCAACAGCTTAAAGGGACATCTTCAGTATCTGTAAAACAAGCAGCAAAGGAATCCAAAAAGAAAAAATAATAAAAATAATAATATAAGTATTAGTAATTATTATTAATTATGTTATTAATAAGAAATAATAAAAACAGAGCAGAAATAAACAATATAGAAACAAAGAAAACAAAGCAAAGAATCAAGGAGACCAGGAGCTTTTTTTTTTGAAAGAACGAACAAGGGCTAGAGCAGAGGCGCAAGCAATGAGGTGTCTGCCTTGCCCGAGCTAGCCTAGGACAGACTGTGGTTCAATCCCATGGCAACCCATATGGTCCCGCAAGCCAGGAAGGAAAAAGGGGAAAACTGTCAAATAAATTGAATCACAAATAAAATGGGAGAGATTACAACAGAACCTCAAGAAATACAATACATCATGAGGGCTTATTACTAACAAATGTACTCAATTAAGTTAGAGAAACCAGAAGGAATGGACAGATTCCTGGAAAATGTTCATCTCCCAAGACTTAAGGAGAAAGTGGAAAGTCTTAAGAAGCCAATCACAAGTACAGAAATTGAAACAGTAAGTAAGAAACTGCCCAAGAATAAAAGTTCAGGACCAGATGGTTTTACAGGTGAATTCTATTAAAAAATTTAGAGAAGAATTACTACCATTGATCCTTAGATTCTTCCAAAACATCAAAAAGGGGCCTGAAGTGGTAGCACAGCTGTAAGGCATTTGCCTTGCATGCAGATGACCCAGGACAGATGCCGGTTCTATCCCTGGCATCCCATATGGTACCCCAAGCCAGGAGCAATTTCTGAGCACAGAGCAAGGAGTAACCCCTGAGCACTGATGGGTGTGCCCTCCCCCAAATAAAAAAAATAAAAAAGACAAGAATCCTCCCTGATTTCTTTTATGAAGCTAATATCATGGTCATTTCCAAAGCTGACAAAGATACCACCAATAAAGAAAACTACATACAGACCAATTTCACTAATGAACGTGGATACAAAAATCTTAACAAACCAAATCCAACAACACATCAAAAAGATTAAATATCATGACCAAATAGTTTTCATACCAGGAATGCAAAGATGGTTTGATATATGCAAATAAGCCAACATCATACACCACATCAACAAAAAGAAAGACAAAAACTACATGATCATATCAATTGATGCAGAGAAGGCACTTGACAAATCCAACACACATTCATGATGAAAACACTTAGCAATATAGGGCTGGAATGAAACTTCCTCAAGATAGTTTTAGCTATATATAAAAAGCCCACAGCCAATATTATCTTTAATGGCTAAAAACTGAAAGCATTTCCACTAAGGTCAGGCACTAGCTAAAGCTGTCCACTGTCTCCACTCCTATTCAAAATATAATAGAAATCCTAGCAATAGCAATCAGACAAGAGAAGAAAATCAAAGGAATTCAAATATGGAAAGAGGAAGTGAAACTATCTCTATTTACAGATGATATGATGATATACATTGAAAATTCTAGAGTCCACAAAAAATCTCCTAGAAACAAAGCAATAGAGCAAAGTGTCTGGCTACAAAGTCAATACACAAAAGACAGTAGCATTCCTTTATACAAATAATAAAGCAATGGAGAAAGAGATTAAGGATTCCATACCATTTAAAATAGTATCTAAAATATCAAGTACTTAAGAATAAAGCTAACAAGAGAGGTGAAAGACCTAAACCACAAAAACTTCAAAACGCTTCAGAAAGTAATTGAAGAGGACCTAAGGAATTGGAAGTACATCCCAGGTTCATGGGTAGGAAGAATCAATATCACCAAAATGACCATCTTACATAAACTACTATGTAGATTCAATGCAATCCTTATCTAAAAATTTATACATCATTTTTAAGTAATTAGAACCAGTGATTATAAAGTTTGTGTGGAATGACAAAAGATCTAGGTTGAGGCCAGCAAGGTGGCGCTAGAGGTAAAGTGTCTGCCTTGCAAACTCTAGCCAAGGAAGGACCGTGGTTTGATCCCCCAGCATCCCATCTGGTCCCCCCAAGCCAGGGGCAATTTTTGAGCACTTAGCCAGGAGTAACCCCTGAGCATCAAACGGGTGTGGCCCGAAAAACCAAAATAGATAGATAGATAGATAGATAGATAGATAGATAGATAGATAGATAGATAGATAGATAGATAGATAGATAGATAGATATCTAGATTAGCCAAATCCATATTGAAAAAAAAAAAAAGAAACTGGGTGACATCTCTTTACCTAACTTGAAGCTTTACTACAAAGCCATGGAGATCAAAACAACATAATAGTGGAAAAAAGACAGAGTCTCAGACCAATGGGTCAGAATAGAATATCCAGCGACATACCCCCAACTAATATTTGACAAAGGAGCCAAGAATTAGAAATGGAACAGTCTCTTCAACAAATGATGTTGAAATAACTGGATAACCACTTGTAAGAAAGTAAAGATTGGGGGAGACCTGGAACTTCCAGCTCATTTCATGAAGCTCACTATAAAGAGTGGTGAGTGAAGTTATAGAAATAACTACACTGAGGACTACCATAATCATGTGAATGAATGAGGGAACTGGAAAGCCTGTCTAAAGTACAGGTGTGGGTGGGGTGGGATGGATGGAGATTTGGGACATTGGTGGTGGGAATGTTGCACTGGTGAAGGGTGGTGTTCTTTACATGACTGAAACCTAACCACAATCATATTTGTAATCAAGATGTTTAAATAAAAAAATATACTAAAAAAAAAAAAAAGAAATTAAAGATTGACCCAAACCTGACATCTTACACAAAAGTCAACTCAAAATGGATTTAAGACCTTGAAATCAGACCTGAGGTTATAAAGTTCATTGAGGAACACATAGGAGGAACACTCCAATTTTTAAACCTCAAAAGAATCTTTGATGAGAGGATGCCAATGGCAAGAGCTATGGCATCAAATCTAAATAATCAGGACTATGTTAAACTATAAGGATCAGGCTTCCTACTACAACCTACAAATAGATCTCTAATGTCTGTTTATATGTGCGTGTCAGTGCATATGTGGTGGACACCTGTTTGTTTAATCTGTATTGTACACAATCCCTGCCTATATTGTATACAGTCCCTATAATATATTATCACTCCTTCCCTCACCCTTTCACCACCTCATAACGGGGTGAGGATAGAAGGGGTTCTATCCTCTCACCTCCTCAACCCTGATCCTTTCTCTCTTCCTATTTAACCCTCTTTACCCTCAGCTCTTAAACCCTCAGGAACCAGGAACTTCCCCCTACACTAGCAAACTCATCCTGCTACCAAAGTGAAAATACACCCTCCCAGCAGCAACTGCTTCTGCTGACTCATTCTATGTGGCCCTTCCCTCCCCCCTCTTCTCAATGTGGACTGTAGCTTGCTACTGGATCCAGCTCCAAAGGGACCCTAGCTCAAGGACACTACCTGACCCCTTACTGCTGCAAACCATTTCTTAGATTCTATAAGACAGGGGCATGGGATCAAAAATGTAATATAAGACAAGGGCGTGGGATCAAAAGGTAAGATCTGGATCTTACCCCCCAAGACTATCTCAAAAGACTTAATGCAGATATCTATATTTTCTTTGTATGTTTGATTCCTTAATAGTTATACCCCTTAGTCTGTTTAGTTACAAATGTAAAGGTAGCTTCCTCCATCCCTTTTTTATTTATTGCTTGTTTTGGTTCTAAATAGTAGGAAATTCTACTAGAAGTGTCTTGCTTGGGATAAGACCTCAAGTCAAAACCAGGGCACAGAGACTTTATAGCATGTTATTTTTATCTGCAAATGCACCAATAATATAATATGGCATTGTTCCTTTTTTGCATAGGCATAATAAAATAGAAAAATATTATGTATAGAAAGAATTTCTTATCTTATAGGAATAAGAAGCCATACATTTTATAATCCAGGGGTGACTTACACCCTGAACATTTGTTACAGGGACTTGATTTAGGCCTCAATTCATCAGACATCAACTATCTAATCCCAAACCCTGGATCCCAATCTTAGAACTGGCACAGTTCTCTGCACCAGCACCAGGAATCAAAATACCCCCCGGGGAGGCCCTAATACTGTTCTGTCACTAGCTTGTTCCAGGTTTACATGACACCCTCATGACGAGGAAACAGCAACAATTTGATCTAAGGGCAGGTTGCCCTACTTCACCTAACAGATGAAATCAGAAGATGCTCTGTCCTAGGATCTGTGCAAAAACCAAGAGTTCTAATTACAGAAAACTGATTACAAAACTTCCACTGAGCAGAACTTTTCCTGATACCATAAAGACTTTATCCAAGGCTTGCCCTAGGATCTGTGCAAAAACCAAGATCTCTAATTACAGAAGACCGACTTTGATGACTGCAACTGAGCAGAACTTTTCCTAGGACCAGAAAAACTTTGGGGTTCGACAACTAACATGCCCAGAACTTGTAGTCAGTCTTATGACAGAATGCTTCAAGGGTAGAGACACCCTGTTTCTCTTAGGATAAGGGAATTTCCTTTCTAATTTCCCCAACATTTATTGAACCTATGCAAAACAAACAAACAAAAAAAAACCACATCTGCTCCCCCTTTTTATATTCTTTTCTCCTTTTAATTTTATTTATAGCTTGTAGATCAGGGCTCCTCTCTCTCTCTCTCTCTCTCTCTCTCTCTCTCTCTCTCTCTCTCTCTCTCTTTATTTTTCCAGAACCATAGAGCATGAATCATCTTGTTCTACCTCATATTCTATGTCCTCCTACAAATTGATAAAAGAAATAGAAGTGGATGAGACCTGGGGGCCAAGTGATCTCAGAAGCATTGAGTATATTTGGGCACTTAGGTATTGTCTAATTATATTCCTTTCCTTATGCAGTATAGTTAAATTCATCCTTATAAGGTAACCTCCCAAATCACTTAGGCTAAAGTAAATGTCTAAATTATAGCAAGTATTGATTAAATAGAATAAAGAAATCTATTTTATTGTTATGTACTGGATAATAATATTTCTGTGAGCATACTATAATAGATAGTAAAGGAAGGAAGGTAAATGAAGAGAAGAAGGGATGGAAGGAGAAAGGGAGGAGGGCTGGAAGGGAGGGAGGAAGGAAGATTTTCTAATATTGTTCATGGGTTGCTAATATGCTTTTTATGCAGAAAGTGGTGAGAATATGCTTGCATGGTGGTCACTTCTTGTGATGCTCTGGAAAATATGTGTCATTCTGAGGATCAAACCAGGGTTGGGAGTGTACATGGAAACCGTCTTCCTCTGTATTATCTTTCCTCCCCTTACCAGAATAACAGTGAGAAAAGGAAATAATAATGTTGGAGAGAGTCAAGAAATTGAAACCCTCAGACAATACTGATGGGATGTAAAGCAAAGCAATCACAGATCTATTTACAATAACCAGAATCTGGAAACAATCCAGGTGCACAACAACAAATGAGTGGCTAAAGAAACAGTGGTGTATCTACACACTAGAATACTATGCAGCTATTAGGGAAAATGAAGTTATGAAATTTGCCTGTACATGGATAGAAATGCTGAGTGAAATGATCCCAGAGCAAGAGAAATAGGCATAAAATAATCTCACTCATCTGTGGATATAAGAAAAATAAAAGACAGTATGGCAAGAATACCCAGAGACAATAGAAATGAATGTTGGGAGGACCAGCTTGCCACAAAAAGTGGTGAGTGCAGTTAGAACACTAACCACAATGACAACTACCATGACAATGATAGTGGGGGGAAAAGGTAGAATGCCTCTCTGAGAAATACGAAAGGTGTTTCGTGAAAGATGGAAATGGGAGACATTGGTGGTGGGAAGACTGCTCTGGTGAAGGGTGGTGGACATTCTATGACTGAAACCCCATTATGAAGGTTTTTGTAACCACAGTGTTTAAAAAACAAATAAAAAAGCAAAGCAGTCACTTTTGAAAAAATCAGTCTGATACAGCTTTAAGGATCAGTCAGGTGGGGAGGCATAGAGGCTCCTGGGATTTCTGGGTTTCCTGGGATTCTGATCTCAAAGCAACAGAAAAAATGGATTCTATATTAGCTGTGTCATAGGCAATACAATGAAATGGCACCTGAGGCAATTCAAGTGAAGATCCCCACAAGACTATGCTCATAGCTAACTCCATACTCTACATTAAATGATAACTCCTGGGAGGTGTCTGGCCCCTGCTGTGAACGTAGAGACTGAGAGAGAGACTAAGATGATCTGTCACCTTTGCCTGTTTCTTTTCTCTTCTGTCTCCTGAAACTCTCCTGAGAAGACCAAGAAAGACCCAGCGAAAACTGGCTCCTTGTGGCACCAGAAGAATACAGTCACTCCACTTCACTTCATGGCCACGAGCTCTTTCTAGCTAATGAACATCACCATAACACGTAGAAAAAAAAAATCACACTACAAGCATGACAATGGGGAAACCTCTTATGCAAACATCATGCAGAGAGAATGAAGATGATAGCTCTGATGACCCAAAAAAATACCAACCATCTGATTAATCTCTCAATTAGAAGATTAGAATAGAAATATGGAGGATCCTCATGGAAATCAAAGAAAACATAGATCAAGCTGAACAGAACACAAAAATTGAAATCAGAGAACTCCAAACTGAAATAACAGGGCTGAAAAACATGGTAGCTGAATTGAAAGCCTCAGTGAAAAGCCTCTCCAACAGGGTAACAGCAACTGAGGACAGAATCAGTGAGCTGGAAGATGAGATACAGAACAACTCCATACAGCAGAAGAGATAGGAAAAGAACCTTAAGGTAAATGATCAGAAAATGAAAAAAGTGCTGAAAGAATGCGAACAGATGAAAAGAAAGTCTTCGATAAACTCAACAGAAACAACTTAAGTATCATTGGAGTCCCAGAGGTCCAGGAAGAAGATACCCACGAAGTATAAGCAGTCAAAGATATCATCACAGAGAAACTCCCAGAGCTAAAGACTTCATGCAATCAAATTCTGCATGTCCAAAGAGTACCAGCTGAAAAGGACCCAAAGAAAAGCACCCCAAGACACATCCCATAAGTCACAATGACGAATCCTACAGATGGAGATAGAATACTGAAAACAACAAGATCAAAAAGGAAAATTACATTCAAAGGAGCATCTTTAAGATTTAGAGCAGATATGTCACAAGAAACTCTCAAGGCCAGAAGACAGTGGTGGGATATTGTGACAAGACTGAATGATATGGATGCTTCACCTAGAATACTGCACCCAGCCAGCTCATGTTCAGGTTTGAAGGAAGGATACATAGCTACACAGATAAGCAACAGCTCAGAAACTTTACAGATGCAAAACCAGCCTTAAAAGAAAGATGAAAAGCCTACTTTAAGACAAGACAGACTGACAGACACAACAAACTTATACACAAAGATGACATTAAATCCCATGATAATCATCTCCCTCAACATCAATGGACTAAATGCACCAGTTAAGAGACACAGAGTGACTAAATAGATCAAAAAGATGAACCCAGGGCCCGAAGAGATAGCACAGCGGTGTTTGCCTTACAAGCAGCCAATCCAGGACCAAAGGTGGTTGGTTCGAATCCTGATGTCCCATATGGTCCCCCGTGCCTGCCAGGAGCTATTTCTGAGCAGACAGCCAGGAGTAACCCCTGAGCACCACCGGGTGTGGCCCAAAAACAAAAAACAAAAAACAAAAAACAAAAAAAAAGATGAACCCAACCTTCTGCTGCCTATAAGAAACACACCTGAATAGTCAGAACAAACATAGACTCAAAATCAAAGGCTGGAGGAAAATCATCCAAGCAAACAACACCCTTAAAAAAGCTGATATGGCCATATTAATATCAGACAACATAAGCTTTAGACTCAGAAAAGTTGTAAGGGACAAAGATGGACACTTCATACTAACCAAGGGATATATGCAATGGGAAGAAATCACATATATGCACCCAATGAGAGACTAGCAAAATTTGCAAAGAGGATACCAATAATACCACAATAATTGTGGGAGACCTACATATGGCCCTGTCAACACTTTATAGGTCAACAGACTGAAACCCAACAAAAATATACTATCCCTGAAAAGAGAAATGGAAGAAAGAGGCCTACCCAGAAACCTGGATACACATTCTTTTCCAACGTACATGGGTCATTCTTCATGCCTGCACATAAAAATACCTCCAAAAAGTCAAGAGGAGAGAAATTTTGGAGGCTACCATCGCTGACAACAAGACTCTGAAATTAGATGTGAACTACAAAGGGACACAAAAGAAAAACTTTTAACACCTGGAAATTAAACAGCCTACTACTGAACAACCAGTGAGTCCAAAATGAAATCAAAGAGGAAATAAAAACTTTCCTGAAAACAAATGACAATGAAGACACACACTATCAGAATCTATGGGACACAGCAAAGGTGGTACTGAAAGAAAAATGTATAACTTTGCAAGCACACATCAGGAAGGAAGAAGGGACACACCTGAATATCTTAATGATGTAGCTTATAATGTTAGAAAACGATCAACAAAAGGAACCAAAAGTAGAAAGACAGAAGGAAATAATAAAGCTTAGAGCAGAAATCAATGAAATGGAAACCCAAAAAGCAAACCGAAAGATCAACAAAAGCAGAAGTTGGTTCTTTGAAAAATAAACAAGATTGATAGACCACTGGCAAAACTCACAGAGAGAGAGAGAGAGAGAGAGAGAGACTTGATAATCCATATTAGAAACGAAAAGGTGGGGATCACTATGGATATTGCAGAGATTCAAAGGGTAATCAGAGACTACTTTGAGAAACTATGCCACTAAACATAAGAACCTAGAAGAAATGGATGTACATGGAGTCTATTATGCTGAGTAAAATAAGTCAGAGGGGGAGAGATAGAAACAGAATAATATCACGCAACTATGGGGTTTAAGAAAAATAAAAGACATTTTTGTAATAATTCCTAGAGACAATTAGGGATGAGGGCTGCACGGTCCAGCTCAAGACATGAAGCTCACCACAAAGAACGGTGAGTGCAGTCACTACTCTGACAACTAACATAACAATGTGAATGAGTGAGTGTAGTAGAAAGCCTGTCGCAAATACAGGCAGGAGGGTAGGGAGGTGGGAGATTTGGGGCATTGGTGATGGGAATGTTGCACTGGTGAAGGGGGTGTTATTTACATGACTGAAATCTAACTATAATCATGTTTGTAATCAAATTGTATAAATAAAAATGGTAACTCCTGCTGGGCTTTATGAACAATATTTGGGTTCTGTAAAAAAAAGAGTCAGTCAGAGTTACCATCTTATTTAGTAATTCTACTCCTAGGTATATTCTACACCCAGAGAAATAAAAACATGTTCATTTGATAGTTATAGTAGTAGTAATAGCAGCAGCAGTAGTAGTAGTAGTAGTAGTAATAGTTAATCATCAAAAGTGTAAACCCCCCAAACCAAATCTATAAATGATTAAGAGATAAATTAAATGTAATATGGTTGCACAGTAGAAAACTGTACTTGCCATTAAAGTGAACAATGAACTCATGAATCCTAAAGCATAGATTTACTTTGAAAACATTATGCTAAGTTAAGAAGCCAGCCACACAAGACTATATATTAAGTGAATTCCCTTAAAAGAAGTAATCAAAATATCAATAGGAGATAAATAGTAAAGTTGAAGGTCTTCTTAAATGTGTTTGTTATGTTTTGTTTAGTATATCCTGTGATTAAATATTATAAGATCAGCCTGCTGAAACTGTAATCCTGGCATCATTATTTAAATAATTAAAATATATTTTGATCAAGTTAGAGTTGCCTTATACTCCATTCATAACGTGAAGAAAATAATTGGATTCATCCCATAAGATAATAGGAGAACTCAGAAACTTTTTTGAAAAATTTTGGTTCCACATTAAAACATAACAAATGCTTCATTAAATAACAGTACTAATATAATTTTAATATTATGTGTTCATATAAAATATTAAAACTCTTTACATATTTTAAGTATCTAAAACAGATTAAAATAATAAAGCTACCATTTTGTTCTGTGGACTCTCAAATAATGTTACTTTTTAAACTACTTAGGGCTTACCATTGGAGAGGAGCCATTCTCATTCCTAATTAAGGAATAAATGGAACCTAAGTAAAGACTCAAAATCTAGAAATAGGGCTGAATGCCAAAGTTTTGGACATCCCTACTTGCTGTCTTACAAAAAGCCTTTATTTCTTTATTTTTCTATATAGCCTCCAGATTATTGGTGAGTTTATAAGGAAAGACTTTGAAGTTTGCCAGAAATTTTGTTGGAAGAAACACTTTTATCATTGAAAATTCTGCAGTGAGCATGAGTCAAGGAGAATGACTCAGACTATCTTCTCCAAGGTGTCCAGCAATAAATCACCTTTTACAGAAAAATAATGTTTCTTGACTTCTTTAGGAAGTAGAGAGTATGAGAACAAATTGTCAAAAGAATGGTAAGACAATGTCATCCTAAGTTTCTTCTGAACTCATTGATCTTAGAGTAAGTCTATTTCCTGTGTAAATTCTGGAGGGGAGTCCTTTCTACAGACAGAAAAGGAAAGAAAATCTTTGCTGGCCAGACTTTACTACAGACATGAACTGACTTCCACTATATACCATGTACCTACAGGGGTATATGATTTTTATATAGCTATCTGATCCAGTAATGGATTGTTTCTATATGTGCAAATAGCTAGGATGCTTTAGAAATGCTTGCTCAACTATTTTTGATAGATTGACCCTAGTTGCTAAATAAAGAAATAGAACAGAATTGCAGACTTAGGGAGTTTAAAGCAATGGACAAATCTTTTTTATCTTTAGGCTCAATACTTTGCAAACCAACCAACAGACAAATACTTTACTGCTCTTTGTATCCATATTCAAGGCAGAAAGAAGAGTGCTGAAGGATGAGGGGAGTGGTATATGCTTATGTGGGCTCTATTTTGCATTTAGACCCAGTTATCAGGTCTCCTGTATTTGTGTATAAATCTTTTTGGTCCATAATCACATTTTTAATTATACCTCTTTCTAGTGATGCTGTTGGTTTCCAATCCAGACCTCCTTTGTTGTGCTATATTTTCCCCAATATGGTAGCTATTAAAATTTCTCAGCTCTACAAAAATTTTAAACCTCTTCTGAAAAGGTTGTCTGAGGTTCATAGTACCACAGAAATATTTCCCCCAGAGACAATCATAGCCAATAATAAATATGGAGCTGGGGGGGGGGGCTAAAAAAAAAACAGTCCAAACTATCTCAAGTGGAATAGTTCTGAGGTCCATGGGAAACTTTGTTCATGCCTAGCTTCTCCTTTACAGAGAATCTTCTCTTTTATTCCTGACAAATATTTCCATTTCAGGCTCTTCTAGGAAATAATCTAAAAGCTCCTCATTGCAGAAGCTTATAAGACTGCTCTTCTTATGTGCTCCCACACATTTGTTTAAACAGTCTACTTAGCCCCAAAGGAAGGATGAATAATTGAAGGCTGGAGAACAGACTTGACTGGTTTTGTGCAGCCCCTGAAACTTGAACAGCAGGTTCCTGTCCTGCTGTTACTGCTGCTTCCTTTAGAGGCTTTGTTGAAGGGAAAAGACCAGTTCTCAAAGTCTTTATTCCCCAGCCAAATGTTTACACAAAATAATCTCTGATTTCTACCTCTTCCTACATACTTACTATGACTTTAAGTTCCTTCAGTTAGAAGTTGGAGCATGTTGCCACATTTCTAGAATAGGGACTAGTCAGTGACTTGGTTTAGGCAGTGAAATTAGGGCAAAATGTATGGGTTTCCAATTCCAAGTCTGCTCCCAGGAGCCCTTAAATATGTCTCTGCTTTCTTGGATTCCACAATGTGATAATGCCCAACAGATCTGGAGCTTAAAATGTTGCCACAGGATACCCCCCTAAACAGTTCATTGACCACCACAAATGTCCATACAAAGAAAGTCACTGAACGGGCCCGGAGAGATAGCACAGCGGTGTTTGCCTTGCAAGCAGCCAATCCAGGACCAAAGGTGGTTGATTCTAATCCCGGTGTCCCATATGGTCCCCTGTGCCTGCTAGGAGCTATTTCTGAGCAGACAGCCAGAAGTAACCCCTGAGCACCGATGGGTGTGGTCCCCCCAAAAACAACAACAAAAAAAAAAGAAAGTCACTGAACTTTGTTGAACAGTGACTCACATTCAAGCCCAGCTTGAGAGACTTGCTTCAGGGTCTAGCTCAGAGCAGAACCACCAAATGACCCATAGCCTTAAGGATTAAGAAGAGGAATCATTGAATGGCATTAAGTTTAATAATAGATAATTTAGAACACTAAGTTTAGGGTTGTTTGATGGACAATATCATGTAACAGTAATTACTGGTATGCCACAACTCTTACAGTCCTTTCAAGGGAGCCAAATATGGGAGGAAAAAAAAACATTAAGCAACAAACTACAAACAGCAATTAAAAGAGTGAATAATCAGGGGGTCTGATGGATTTGAACCACCATCCTCCTGGATCAGCTGCATGCAAGGCAAATACCCTTCTGCTGTATTTTCTCTCTCTCTCTCTCTCTCTCTCTCTCTCTCTCTCTCTCTCTCTCTCTCTCTCTCTCTCTCTCTCTCCCCTAACAAAATGTAATCTTACTATATTTGATGCCTAAACTGGACTTCATACCAGAAACATCTATTGCTCTAGAAATTTGTGAGAGAGCTAGAGACGAAATGTATAGATTAAGGCTGCATATGACCTGACTCAATCTGCAGAATCACTTATGCCTCTCCTAAGTACCACCAGAAGTTATCCCTCCTAAGCACAGAGACAGGAATATGTAAGCCCTGAGAACAGGGCCTGACATGGGCTGGAGCAATAATATAGCAAGTAGGGCATTTTCCTTGCACACATCCAACCTGGGTTGGATCCTTGGCATCCTATATGATCCCCTGAGCCCAACAGTGATTATTCTTGAGTGCAGAGCCAGGAGTAACCCCTGAGCATCTCTGGGTGTGGGCATACACCAAAAAAACCCTCAGACATTTGTAGAAGATCACACTCTAGACTTAGGGAAGCATGATTGCATGTTAAAAAGATTTTCAAATATTTTTAGGTGCTTGAAAGTGTATCAAGCTCTCTAATAGTACACATGAATCAATTATTCTCATTTCACAGATAGTGAAGTCCAGGAACAGAGAATGGCTTGAAGACATATGCTAATTCTATGCCAGGGGAAGATACTTCTATCAAGACACCATTTTCCCATTATTTCTGATACCCATTGACATGTTAACACATCATAGCTCCTTGACCTGTTCCTCCCCAGAAAACACTGCTCTGTCACACTGGAGTTTGGCATGAGGACCCATCAGAAGGACACAAAGGTGATAGCATGGGATGGAGGGGCAGAGTAGAGAGAAGGAAAAGGAAGGCAGGAGGCCTTGCAAACACTAGATAAAAAAGAGCACAAGAAGGGATTTCAAGTTCCTGACTTTGGTCTCTTGCCAGCAAATAAGAAAGATCTGGTCTATGATGCAGTCTGTGAGAGGCTCTTGGCAGCCAGCCCAGAGCTGGCCCATGCCCTGACTGCAAAGTTCCCAGCTCTGCAAGGAAATTTGTGGCTGTCCAGGTACCTTTGCTGGGCCTCTGAAGCATCAATAACACCTACTCCACAAGGCATTTAGTTCTGCTGCAAAACCAGCCAGACTGCAGTACTACCTGGAAATCTAGGTGCACAATCCAGAGTCCTATACAACACTTGGTGTGCTGTGTTCATTCGTGGGATATTACCATCCTTCCCTGGCCCTCCTGGAGCTACAGATTGCAAGCTTGTACCACCTGAGTTGGAGATGTCTGGATACTACGTCCACCCTCCCCACCTACAATGCTTGACTATGAACCACAGGCGAAAGCACTCTGACTCAGCAAGGTTTAGGGTGAATGGAGATTAATTAAACTTACCTAGACTCGATGGGTTCTCTTCAAATATGGCTGGATGGGCTGGAAAATACCCAAGATACTGCCAGCTACAAGCTTCCCAGCCCCACCCCTAAAAGCTTCCAGACATCAAAATTTATAGTTAGCAGGGAACTTCCAAAGCCAATATCTGGCTTGTTTCTGAGCATAAAAGAAGGGATATAGATAGAGTATATATAGATATAGAAGTAGATGTAGATATAGATGTAGATATAGATAGATATAGATAGATATCGATGATATAGAGATATAGATAGATATAGATATAGATATAGATATAGATATAGATATAGATTAGATAGATATAGATATAGATATAGATTAGATAGATATAGATATAGATATAGATATAGATATAGATATAGATATAGATATAGATATAGATATAGATATAGATATAGATATAGATATAGATATAGATATAGATATAGAGAAGGCCAGGAGAAAGGATTTATACAGATGAGAGAGCTACTTTGGGTAGGTAAAGCAGCTTGAGAGGCTACAAAAACACAGTGTGTCTTGAGCCATACCAAGAGAGGGTAAAGAGTAAACCCCTTTACCATTTCCCTCTTTTCTTTAAAGAAAAGAACTCTTACTACTGCCTCGGCCTTGCTGATTCTCCCAGCTGCCGAGTTTGCGCTCATAACACTCATCTTTCTGCCATCTGTGACTTTGTATCTCCAAGCTAGGAGATGATTGTCCCTACCTATGAACAGAGTGGCCTATTTATCTGGTGAAAGCCCAACCCTGTATCAAGATCACAAATCAGTTTTCTAGCAGTTAAAACGAATTAAAATTGAAGTCCAGGGTTAAAGACCTGGGAAACTGGGAAATATTGGGGAAGTGTTGGCGAGTTCTCAACAAAAGAGAGAGAAGGCAGAGGAAGTCACTGAAAAGAATTTATCAAATACCATATACCATTTATTTTCTTTTGAGTTGATCATACCTGGTAAGGCTAAGCTTTACTTCATTCAACAAGCTAAAGATAATAATGTGAGTTATCTGAGTTTTTATTAATAACAATATTGGTTTGTTCCTAAGGGAATAAGAGGCCTTGGTGCTTTTAAATTGTATTGAGCATTCATTCACTTAAACAAAACTAAACATTATTTTAGAAATCAATGAGAAAATCATGTGAAAACTAAACTGCTTATGTAACTCAGTTTTCCTTTCCACCAAGCTTTGTCCAAGTAAATCTTATTCCCTCCTTTCCTGTTCTCTGTAGTGTGCCTATACACAGTACTCAGAAGAACAGACCAGCAAACTCTCTCCAAGCCTTTCCTGGCAGAGAAAATATATTTTAAATCTTCATAATAGAAAGGATCTAATAATATACATGTTATATGCTGCCTGATGAGAGCAGAAAGAAATTCATTTTAGAGGCCAGATTTTCTAAAGCCATATATTTTCCCTTGTCTAAAGTGACACAGTTTAAAATTTAGTTTTCTCTTTTGCTATTCTCTCCCTATCCTCCTAAACACTGGTAGTTCATTTGTTTATTCATCCAGTTCCTAGAACTGAGCATATACCTAGCGTGAATCATTATGCTATTGAAGAATCAACAGTTTTTTATTACATAGAGATGTAGGTCGGTATCAACTAGCACTGCCTGTTCATATAATCCTATGTGAAGCAATAGCTAAGGAAGGAGTAAAGAGAGAAGTTCATGAACTCTACAGAAATTATAGACAGTCCTGGAGAAATGCTAACAATTGTGGAAAAACCATTTAGTTTGTCAAAGGACTGAAAGTGGGATTTCACAAAGACTCAGCAGAAAGGCAAAGATTCTGCTTTCTTCCATTCCCAGATCTGCTGGAGAAAGACCTGCATTTTAGCTGCATGCCAAGGGTGCACTTCAGTAGTTAGAAAAACAGGCATACAGAGTTTACCTCTGAAGAAACACTCTTTTAAGCTGAGTACAGAAAGCTCAAGGAATTGAGATTTCCCAGTTCCACTAGGTCAAAAATCAAAATCAAGTCTGCAAAAGGAGGAGGGCTGTGTTTAATTTGTGCAGACACATTTTTTCCCTAACAGCAAAAGCTTTGAGTCAGGTAGAATGAGTTGGCAAAATTCTTGTAACTGCCTGTCAGGATTCCCAAATGGCAACTTGCCTAGGTTTGGACAGCATCAAGGTCAGATGCCTTATGTCCTGTTGGAACAACCCACGCAAGTTGCCTCGCCTTGCCTAACCTACCTGCCAGTCAAACAAAGCAACCAATGAGACTGCATCAGGATTTTCCAGAGCTTTGCCGACTCAACTGACAGCTTCCAGCAAATTGAGGGCTGCGACATCTCAGAGTATTAGTGAGGTGGCTCTTTTAGCAAGCCAGCTCAGGAGAGCAGAGAAGTCAGAGAGAGAGACTGTGATTACTATCCGTTTGCACCAGGACTGTTGTTAGCTATTGGCTCACTCAGTGAGTTTCTTGATTTTGCTTGCACTTGCCTTTCCTACATTTAAAAAGAACTAGGAGAATGTGGTTCAAAATATAAAAAGCTGAAACTGAAACACTCTGTCTTTACTGTTTTCTTCTTTTTCTCCCTCGTGCCCCAAATAATTACCCAATAATTGAATTAGGAAAAATAGATACAAATCTTCACAGCATCAGTGCAATCATTGCCTATATTCAGCCCTGCCTCCATTATGATATAAATCTGCCCATGATCTCAAAAGTACAACCAGGAGGATCTGTTCTTAATCAGATAAGTGTTAAAGACTACATGACCCAAGTCACCCACCATCAGGCAATTTCTCTTCAAAATTATTTTCTAGCAGCAGCAATGACGTGTTTCTGAAAGTTCATCTGTACTTATCTCCTCTTGCAGCCATGGCTTGTTTTATGAGACAGCTGGCAGAAGAAAGAAGTTGAGCTGAGATTCAGTAACAGGCCCAGCTGACTGACTCAAAAGAAATAGAGCCTAGGATTTTTGAGCCACCAGTTCTATCCTAATTTCATTATCTGATGCTTACTAACTCAATATTAATATCTGTCCTAAGCCTACCATCACAACTCACTAATACTGTTAGCATCTCCAGCTCTCTCTTCTCTCTCTCTTTCTCTCTCCCCTCCCTTTTCTCCCTTTCTGCCCAACCCCCTACATCTTAATCCCTAGGAAACTTAAAATAGTAAAGCATTGGCCTGCCAATCATCACATTGGTATATATTGTAAGAAACACACTAAAATTATTTCCAAACAAAATGACTGCATAGAGCAAAATGATGCTGAAAAGAACAGACATAGTTGACTCTCTAAAGGACTTCGCCTTTCAGGAAAAGGTAAACTGGGTTTTCCTTACTGTTGAGTTGAGTTGAGTTGAGTTGAGTTGAGTTGAGTTGATTCTCAAAACCCAACCTCACCATTTTGTCCAGGTCTTTCAGATACTGAATATTTTTTTGGAATCAGGAATGTGAAAAGTCTGGAAGCCATAGAGAAATGGTTGAAGAAATTGCTGACACTAAGAAAAAAAATCTATTTCAAATGTTGGAGGCATTGTCATGTGAAAGAGGCAATAGGTAGCCTCTTTGTCATTCTTGTTAAGTTCAGTAGAAGGAGGCACTTCCTCATAAAGAAAAGTCTGCCAGAAGTGAGGGCAAAGCTCTGATTCCTGAGTGGGAGTGAGGACTTCTTTATGACAGGCCCACAAGTTGGAGCTCTATGTCTAATTTAGGAGGCAGCTGAAGAATAAACAAAAAAGTTGAATAGTCTTCTCATTCTTTCAGTCATGACCTTCTTATCTGGTTGCTACCTCAGAGCTATCTTTCAAAGGGGACTTTCTGCAGTCTTGTTTTATATTCTCATATTGAACACCCGCTACAGTCTAGTCAGCTGGGAAGAAAGGTTTACTTTACAAGCCTGCTCCTTCTGTTTGGAATATTCCCTTCCCAAATAGTATGACACTGGCTGGTCCTCTCCTTGTATATTGCTCTAGTTTTACCAGAATCTTGTCTCCTCTAAAAGTCTTCCCTCTTTGTTCTTTGTAATATAACCATCCCTTCCACTGCTTACTCTATCCCTTAACTTGGTTTATTGTTATGGTATTCAATATCATCTAAAATTGTGTTATCAAGAGATAATCAGTCTCTTCCATGAGAAACAGGACTTGGTTTTGCTTAGTGCTCCAGCCTAAGCAAATTGTTTTCTACTTTGCTTTTTGGATCTATGCCTGGTAGTGTTGAGGCTTGTTTCTTGCTCTGTACTTCAGGACCACTTCTGGAGGAGCCAAGAGACCGGATGCTGTGCCAGGGATCAAACTGTGGTTGATTGTATGTAAGGCAAGTGTCTTGAGACAGGTCCTACTTCTCTGAATACATATCTAGAATTTTAAGTAATTAATTAATTTAATTTTAATTAAGGCTTTGAGTGGCAGAATATATGTGTAAGGTAAAAAAAATTAATATTTCCAGAAATCAGACATGTGAATGCTGTTCTTCATTTATCCCTTTGAAGAACTCTTGTTTTCTCAAAATAAAACAGTCCCTCACAGAATTGATAACTGACTCAGGCTAAAAAACTACTTAATTTAATATATTGAGTAACTCACGCTTATAAGTGATGGTTATATGCTTGGTGTCACCAACCTGATGACCTCAAAGAAAGACAGAGGGCATAGATCAGAGGGCATGAAATTTTTTTTGTTTTACTAATCTTTAGGCTGCACAGTGATCTGGTAAGTAACTTGATCATTAGAGGATATTGTACAAAGCTCAGTAGTCAGTTGGTCACATAGTCATAATCCATCCCTGCACAGATGTATTGATAGTCTCCAGTCCTAGAGTATATAAAATCAAATTTGAAAATTCACAAAAGATTTCTGGCCATTCCAAGTGATTTGAATATACCATGTTATAGACTGAAACTGAATTGAAGTTCCTTATTCCTTCTCTCTTTAGGTAGGACTTGCTGTATTTTTCCATGAGAAAAAGAATTGCATTTATTTTAATATGAACAGGTCATAAAAGAGAGTCAACATGGGCTATAGATTCATTACTGAAGAAAATAAATAGGAACTTTAAAATCAGACAAACCTAAGTAAGAATTTAAGGTTTTCCCTTGAGGAACCTCATTTCTCTTCTCCAAAACACAGGAACTAAAACTTTTCTCATGATTTTTGTGAGGATTAGATAAGAAAACATAAAAAAGGACATTTGTCATTGATTTTTCTCTTAAGTGTCAGATCATTGGTTTTGGTTGTTTTGGGGTTTTTTGTTTGTCTGTTTTGCTAGCTGCCCTCTAATAATTCTGTTACTGAGTAGAGAGGGAAAAAAAGCATATCTGAAAGAAATATTAGGGTTGGATCCAAACAATTGAATTAGACAAAAAAAATTGCTATTCACGTAGCAGAGTTCTAAATTCTAATTTATTGTCAGCACCTACAGTTCTCTATATATCTATGAGTCACAGCCTGAAGCATCTTTTTGTCTACGTCTTTCCTCCCCATTCCCTGGATCACTGGAATGTCACTCACAATAGCCTCAAAGGGAAAGAGTTGTAGAACAAAACATTTTAGGGCCTACAGGTACTTGCCTAACCATGCCCCCTCAGGAGGCATGTGGAAACTAAGAATATTTTCACTACATTAGCCATCTTTTGAGTACTCAACTAGGTATGCTGGTTTCTAAAAGTTTCTCTGCTTCAAATAGATAAATGCCTAGCAGTTTGGGTCCATTTTCATAAGTTATTTCTTGGGGTCACCATTATTTCTTCACTTGAAATATTATCATTTGCCTAATGCAGGGGTCTCAAACTCAATTTACCCGGGGGCCACAGGAGGCAAAGTCAGGGTGATCCTTGAGTGCAAAGTCAGTAGTAAGCCTTGAACATTGCGGGGGTGTGACCCAAACAACTAAAACAAAACAAAACAAAAAAAGATTCCTCTAGGGCAGGACAACAAAATGTTGTACAGAGGACCGCAAATGGTCCACAGGCCGCAAGTTTGAGACCCCTGGCCCTAATGGTTTCAGATTCTGCTGATATGTCTTATTTAGGCAAAACATGGGGAATTCTGACTTAGAAAATATGATATGAACAAAAAGAATACAAAGTAAATTGCCTGAGACTAAAGTAAAATTTTGACTCAAACTTTTGCCATATGAAAAATGACTTCTACTAACCTACATTACATAGTGATAGACAGTTGTTTCTGGTTATCTATAAGTGTGGATGGCAAAAAAAAAAAAAAAACATTTCAGATTATCTCTAGATGGAGGCAGGCTCTGCCTCCTTTTGAAATTCATAACAGTATTTAAAGGTACCAAGATAAAAAAAATAATGCTGTGTTAACAATTAAAAGCAAACTTAGGACTAGGAGATAGTACAATGATTAGGGTTCAATTCTGGCAACCACCTCTTTGGTACCCCAAGCATATGAGGCCCTCCCAAAAGTGCTGGAGTTACCAACACTTATAAGACAACCTAGGCATCTCTGGCATTAGAGTGCCAAAGTGTTGGATGCCCTCTGTGAGGCTGTTCCCAAAACACCTGGCAGATGGAACCCCTGTAGAGCTATTTGTTCCAGGGGTCCCTGAGAAACGATTATGTGGGGGATTCTTCTTGAGGCTGAAAGCTTTGGCACTGCACTATTGATGGGAATAGACAGCACTAAGACAAGGCAACATCGGCCCCATGATCAATGATCCCTAATTGGGGTTGGCCTTGGCTGTCCCTCCTACCTCACAGAGGGTCCTGGTTACAATATGTACCAATATTGCCTTGCTCCAGGACACTCCTAAGCCACATTGTTCTTGCTGAGCTTCTTCCCAGTGTCTCACTCACCCACCCCCCTTTCCCACCCATCCCCTTACCCCACCACCCACCACCACCATCACCCCACTCCACCCAATCCCTGGTTATGTCCTGTAACCCTTCAGATTTCCTAGTTTTTCTTTGGTCCTACATAAGCATTGTTGTAAAGGAATAAACTATCTCTGATCATTAGCCTGGGATCCGCTCTTTCTCAGTCATGAGCTGGGGGAAACATCTTTGGTCCCCAAACTCACTGGGAAGAGTTAGTTAATCTTGCCAGACTACAGGGCAGGCACATGAAAAAAATATACATCTTCAGACCTTTGCATTGAATGAACAACCTAGACAGACAAGAATTATTAGTTGGACCTGAAGACCTTCTAAGAGTCTCTTGGGAGCCCCTCCCCCCCCAAAAAAATAGTAAAAATAAAAATGAATTTCTTTGCACTCATATACTCATTTTAAAACAAAACTAATATGAGAAATCCAATAAAAGAAGTATGGGAGTGAGAAAGCCTACTCATGCCTGGCAAGTGATATGCACTTAATAAATAATTTGAGTGCATAAGAGTAAATAAAAAGCTAAATCACAAGATCTCTAATAACTAAAAGATATACAATTTTCCCAAGGTTTTGGTGAAAGTGGGGGAGCTTCAGTGAGATATTATGACCAATTAAAGATATTTAACACTATGGAGGAAATTGAAAAAGGGAGCAAAAGTTAATCTTGTTTCATGTTTAACCAGTGGTACAATAACCAGTAACAGGGGCCAGAGCAATAGCATAACAAGTAGGGCATTTGCCTTGCACATGGTCGACCAGGGTTTGATTCTGGCATTCCAAATGGTCCCCCAAGCCTGCCAAGTGTTTTTCTGAGCACAGAGCCAGGAGTAACCTCTGAAAGCATCTGAGTGTGGCCCCAAAACAGTAAACAATAAGGTAATTTGGGGTATCAGGAGATGGCTCAAAGAACTGGAGTGTCTGCTTTCTATTTGGTAGGCCTAGTCTTATCTGGTATTTCTGTTCTCTAAGCATCACAGGCAGAAAAAAAAGTTTGTTACTTCTCAAGATATAACCTGAAATTATATTGTCTATTAGTTAAATTTTACAATTTATTTTAATAAATGATGTGAAGTACAATGTTGTGACACCCAAAGATAAAGTTTGATATGGTCTTAATTAAAGCTTTCTAGCCTTGACACAGGCGCTGTCTGTTCTCTGTTGGGAAGAACTATGCATTGTAGAACATTTAGCATTCAATGCTTAAATTAAACTTTTAGCATTAAATCTTGAGCCTCTATGAACTAGATGCCAGCAGCACTGCCACCCTGATCCTAGCTACCCAAATGTGCCCAGACATTCTCAAATATTCCTTTACCTTAGGTTGAGAGTAAGACATTAAAAATGGTCCACAGAGAAATATGGTTGAGTTCTAAGCTTTAAAATAAAATTGGTAACTCATTTTTCTCTAATTACAACGCTTACAAATTCTGAGCCAAGTCAATTAGGTCCTTCACAGAGGTCAGAGCTCTCAAAGGGCTTTGAGTCTACAAGTTTATTGTACCACTTGTTCCTGCCTCTATTAACCATTAACATAGTATATAACACTCCACTGTGTGATTTAACAATTAAAAGTGTTATTGGTTCTTAGACTGTTGAAGTTGGTCGGAACCCTCTGGGCCTTCGGGTTCATGGGGGTAGCTTTGTTTCATGAAAGCCATTTTGAGACTAAGATCGAAATTGAGAGCAGATACCTGGTAAAGGCTCCTCTCTAGTTCACACTGCACTGACTTCTGCAGTCGAAGATTTTTTTAGTATCCTGTCACTTTTATCTATATTTCACTGGCCTAATCAAAACATCTGGCAAGGTCAACATTACTTGGGTAGAATAGTACAGACTTCCCTCAGAAGTTGAGAGATTAGCTAAACAATATTTTATTATAGTTAGAAATCAACTTCAACGACCATCTTTTTAATTTCACCATCACCATAAAAAGAAATCATTGACCTTTAGTTTTTGTTGACTTCCTTTCTTTAAAACACAAAGAGGAATTATCGATGGTAGTTGTGTCAAGCTTGCAAAATGTATTAATATCTTAGTAGAGAAGCACTAAAATAAATGCTAAATTTATCTTAGCAATCTTTACTATTGAATTTATAGATTGGTGTTTTTATTATTTTGTTTTCAGGATCCCTGGGGAACATTGTCTTAATTTGAGTTAATTACATTTAAAAGGAACCATAAATACTAATACAAATGATTTATTTCCACCTCTCTATAACCAGAATACTGAACACATAATTATGATTAAAATTAGTAGTTCTCAACAGAACTACGGTACCTCTTTTTATTCTATCTTCTAATATATATCAGTTGTTTAGACTTTTATGTGCTTTAATAAATATACAGAGAAAATAGTGCGGTTCCAATAGCAAACTTATTTTTGGACTGGACTAGAAATTGGACACTTGCAGAATCTTCAATAGATTTTAGAGTAGATTTTATTCATTTATAAGTGCTAAACTCAAGTTCTCCTTAAGTATGTTTCCTTGATTGAAGTAAATCCCCTACTTTTAGGAGGAAGACAAAACTTAAGGAAAAAAATCCATCTGTTGTTCAAAGTCACCCATTGGCGATAACAGATCTGCAGCTTAATTAGCTTTTCTGGTTCTTAATTGCAGACCGTTCAGGCACACAGTGCTTAAGAATAAAGAGAATAAATTTTTGCCATTGTATTTGGCATTGAGGAGAGAGCATCAATGTCTTAGATTCAAAGTACATGAGAGCTTTCCCATCTTTCCTTGGTGCAGAGTTTTGGAATCTCAAAATCGACGAAAGATTAGCATTTAGCTAGGAAATATGTGGTGATCCCTTCTACTGACAGGTGGGATGATAATAGAAGTTAAGGTCTTTAGTCTTATATTTAATACTTACTTTGTCATCTGAACCTTCACGGGCCAAGTTTAGTGGAAATTATTTTATTAATAATTTTCATTTTGACCAAAGCGGATTAGAATCTTGCACAGTAGTATTTTAGGTACATAGTGACCATTTTTTATTCTTTGTGCTACTTATCTTTTTGATTAAGTTAGCTTTCTCTTTGAAAAATTTCCCGATTTTTTTATTACTTATATTTATGTCTCTTTGTTGCCCTTCTTTTATTTCATGTACCCTGAACAATGATGTTTCATTTGGCCCTCCCTCTCCTCACTCTGCACTTTTAGAGCCCAAATTGTGTTTTCCGAATTCTTATTCCCTAGGCTAAATTCCACTTTTCAGCCTCAGAACCATTAGTCAGTCTGCTTATAGATATTGTGGACACATGTGACCTGACAATTCTTTTCCATACTTTTCCTGAAAACTAGATTCTCCTTTTCTATGCTTCCTAGTCTATTCAGTTGCTCAATCCAGAAAGCGAGGATTCAAAACAAATTTTATTTCTCTTCCATATTTCACATCTAAGCAGCCAATAAGTGCTCTAATTCTGTTTCACATTTCTACTTACCCAGTTCCTACTCCAAAAAACATCATATGAGTTTCATCACTTGTCATTTCTTGCTGGGATTATGTACTGGACTTCTAGTTATTCTCTCAGTTCAACTCTTGTCTTACGTACAAAATACAAATTCTTCAGTGAGGCTTTATTTATTAAAGAATAAATGTGAGGTCCAGAGAGAGTAGTTTAAAAAGCTGAAGCTCATGTTTTGTATGCTGGAGTCTCCAGTTTAATCCCCAACTCATATGCCTTCAACCCACCCCAGCACTGACAGGTAGAAAATCAAAAATAATCAAAAAAAAAAAAAAAGATCCAAAATAATGATATAAATTACAGATATAAGTCTAGATTTTATATATTATGTATATAATATTAATCTGATTCATAAGAGCACTGCACCTTGAAAATTTGTTTATTGAATATTAATCACTAAGTATTCACTAATGACTATGCACAGAAAAAAGCATACTGAACAAAAACTCATCACTCTAACGAGATTTATACCTAGAGGGGTTAGATGTAGAAAAAGGCACATAAAACAAAATTAAATAAACGCATAAAATAAATACTGAATCAATATGATTTAATATTGTCAGCATATATTGAATGAGAAAACTAAAAGTATTTTGGGGGAAATAGAGTAGGATTGAACATGCTGAGAAAGAGACTAAACTGTTATGGAGAGCAGTTATAAAGGCCATGCTGAAAGCTGTACAGATGGGGACCAGTTACACTAATATTCTGGGGGTTAAAGGAGGGAGACATGGGATGCATACTGGGAACAGGGGTGGAGGGAGGGCATCACTGGTGGTGGGAATGCCCCTGATTTATTGTCACTATGTACCTTAAATATTACTGTGAAAAATTTGTAATTCACTTCAGCCACAATAAAAATTTAAGAAAAGAAAAAGAAAAAAATTAAATAAAGAAACACCATGCTGAGAAGGTTGAGAAGGTTCTTGTACCTATGTAGCAGGAACTCGCAAAATGACATATTTTATGGTGAACTACATGGGCAAATGTTTGCTGGCATATGCAACAAGTGTTGTATTAAAAAAAAAAGTCATCCCATTTCTCAGATAAGGAAACTGTCTCAGAGAATGAAAGTAACAGTAGAACAAAGCTTTAGGCTCAATTTTTTATTTTCTAAACTAGAAGAGGAAATTATCAATATTATCTGAAAGCCTGAATCTGATTCAAGTATCTAGGGTTTGAAACACATAATTACAAATAGCTTTGCTCAATCTCACATTCTACAAAACATAGAAGGTCCAAAGTGAGACAGACCTAGGTTTGATCTTTTTTCTGGAATTGGCTGAACAAAGTCACGCAGGCAGAATGCTCATTCAACCAATTGTTATTCATTTGACTAGTGTAAATTGAGTTTATAACAAGCACTGTTCTCAGTGCTGGAAATTCTTCTGTGAACAAAATGGGCAATCATGGATCGCTTTGAAAGAGAGACAATAATAGGTAATGACATTGGCAGTGTTAGCCTCTCTGAAGAAAAACAAAGCAAAGAGGGGAAGATGAAATTAAGGAGCCTGTTTATCAAGGTGAAATGAAGGGAATAAAGAAGAAAGATGGGGTTTTCATAGTAGCAAAAGACTTGCTCAGCTGATAACAGGAAGGTCAGACAAAAAAACAAAGGAGAAGCTGTATTAAATAAATTCCTCCTTCCTAAAACTTGTGGCTCATCCATGAAAATAATCAGATCATTATCACCCATCCATAACAAAGAAAAGACCTCCTCTTGAAACTCACTATTGGTCTTATACTTCCTGACAGTCTCACAGTTACCTTTCCTGACTTCCTTCTTTCCTAGATTTGTATATCCACACTATATATTTATGTGTACAGATATGTCTATGTACATCTGTATATGTACATTTGCACATCTAGTGTATACCCTGCTAGAACTTAAGACAAAGAAATAGTGAGGCATTTACAATCAAATCAAGTATTTTTAAGGTGTGTTTATAAGAATTGCTGGTAGAAACTGAATGTCTGCTTCATCGCCCCACCAGAAAATAAATTGAATATGACTTGTATAACAGTCTCTAATTATATTACCTGCAATTTCATTGAAAATATTGGATTTTGACTCACACAAAATGGGTAGACTCTGTAGAATGTGTCATTGGGGATAGTGAAGTTAGAAGAGCTTAGAAGAACTTGTTTTATAACTAATGTGTTCTTTCAGAAAAGAGGAAGGCAAATATTATTGTGAAACTTATAGTAGAAAAATGCTTACACTGATTCTGATAGGAAACTTCTGTAAATTTTAAGTGATCCTGATTTTCATTTATAGAGCACCTTTTTAATTAACTTTAATTTGTGAAGTGGACATAAGCAGACTATTCTTTAGTTCCCTCAACCATCTCTTTCCATATTTCCATGAGATTACAAGTCTTAGATTTAATCTTCCCAATCACCCTGTCTTTTTTTTAATATTTCAATTTTTATTAATATTGGCTACATTTGAAATACACTATGCCTATTCACAGACAAAATCATTAATTTATATAAAGTTCTGTGTTCTTGATGTTCTCTGGTATAATGAATATTTTCATTTTTTATAGATTTTCTCTTAAGTCTTTTAAACTCCATTTTTAATATGAGAAAGCCAAAACCTGGATTGGCTGTTTGACTTTTCCAATTATGAGAGACCAAAATGCTTTGCTTACTTTCCCTATTTTCTTTCATTTATTTTCTCTTTTTTTATATTTTATTTAAACACCTTGATTATTTTATATTGTTTGTTACAACTAAGTGGTAATGGAATTATGAAAAAATAAAGAAAACTTGGTAAGTATTGTTATTTTATCTCACAATAAGGTCATTAAGTCAGTGTCTGAAGGTTTACTAAGCTGTTCACTACCTGAGCATTCAGTGTTACTGGTTTTGTTTGTTGGCCTTGGATAGCTTCTATGATACTTTGACATAGAATTTGGTGTGGGTATTTTTGTTTTTTTTTTTTGTTTTGTTTTGTTTTGTTTTGGTTTGGTTTGGTGTTGGTTTTTGGGTCACACCCAGCAGCACTCAAAGGTTCCTCCTGGCTCTACACTCAGAAATCGCTCCTGGCAGGCTCAGGGATGTCGGGATTCGAACCACCACCCTTCTGCAAATGCCTGAACTCTATGGTATCTCTCCAGCCCGAATTTGGTGTGTTTTAAATGGATGCTATTATTGAAAAATTTAGAGTATCACTTTAGAAATTCCTGGGTCTGTGGAGCGAGGCTGATGAGCTGACATGGTAGTAGCACTGGAATATTTTTGGGTGCCAGGATTTCCAGAAATACAGAGGGATGGAGGAGGATGCCTACACTCACTACAGGAAGACCCAAAGTTCTCAGCCCCAAAACCTCATGCCTGGATTTTGGTCAGTTTTGAGTCTACAGAAATCATTGGAAAAGTAGTGAAGCTGGGCCATTGACATATAGCAGTGCACTTGGATGGAGCTGCTGAGGCTTCAGTGTGACTGGGACTTGTTACATCACTCTTTCAGAACTTTCATCCTCAAGACAGGTGTTCCATGAATTACTACAGCTTGGCTTGCATGTCTTTCAAAACTGACGCGACTCTATGAAGCTAACCAATGAACTGACATGCTGACAGCTGTGGGATGTGTCTGTAATAGGATCTCAGCTAAAAGATACTTATTTTTCACCAACAAACCAGCAAGGTCATGAGAGACTGCATCAGTGGTCCCGTTGGAGTCTGTGATTGGGTTCCCTGTGAAAACCAGTTCAAGAAGTGTATCAAAGCAAGCTGTGGTGATCATCTCACAATATATCCTTGAATCGGGGCCCGGAGAGATAGCACAGCAGCGTTTGCCTTGCAAGCAGCCGATCCAGGACCAAAGGTGGTTGGTTCAAATCCCGGTGTCCCATATGGTCCCCCGTGCCTGCCAGGAGCGATTTCTGAGCAGACAGCCAGGAGTAACCCCTGAGCAATGCCGGGTGTGGCCCAAAAACAAAAACAAAAACAAAAACAAAACAAAGGGAGATAATAAATAAACAAACTCAAAATGAATGCCATGTTACCCTGAGCCAGGGTTCCAGACACACCTGAAATTAGAACTATCTCCATAAACTAAATTATATTGGGCCAATTAGTGTCTTTCAATGCATAAATCAGATTGAAGTAAGATGGCTCAGGAATAGCTTAATTGTCCTTTTCAACATTTGCTTTGTACTATATAAAATCCCCCTCTAAATATACTTTCCAAATTGATCTAACTCCAAAAGTCAGTTATGAGCATTCAGATAAATTTATTGCATATCTGTCATACCTAACACTGTTTACAATAAATTTCAGAAAATTAATAAGGCATGAACCTTGTCATTAAAAAATTTAGTCACTATTACTTTCCTAAAATGTATTTCAAGATAACAAAGTGCTTGTAGCTCTTACCAATACTTTCACCTCACTGTTTATGACTTGTTTGATTTAATGACAAAAGTTGAATTCCGGGGCCGGGAAGGTGGCGCTAGAGTTAAGGTGTCTGCCTTGCAAGCGCTAGCGTAGGACAGACCGCGGTTTGATCCCCCGGCGTCCCATATGGTCCCCCAAGCCAGGAGCGATTTCTGAGCGCATAGCCAGGAGTAACCCCTGAGCGTCAAACGGGTGTGGCCCAAAAACCAAAAAAAAAAAAAAAAAAAAAAAAGTTGAATTCCTCCAAATTTTATCAAGATTTTCATGCTGTTTCTTATCTTCTTTAAAAAAAAAAAAAAAAGAAATCCTGACAATAAACTCATTCATCTAGACAGACTTTGGAAACAAGAAAATTTTCTACTTTGCCTTGAAATAGCCATCTTAATACTTCTCATTTCCATCTTCCATACCCAGAGAATCAAATGAGCTTCTTAAAACATTACTTCCATTCTTACCGTGTTTATTATGTTGTAACCAAACTGATCTTTCTAATAATATGTCAATCAAACATACATCCATTCTTACCCCTCAAAACCACAAAAGATCTTGTAAATAAAATAGAAAGTTTTGGGTCCGGAGAGATAGCACAGCGGCGTTTGCCTTGCAAGCAGTCGATCCAGGACCAAAGGTGGTTGGTTTGAATCCCGGTGTCCCACATGGTCCCCCGTGCCTGCCAGGAGCTATTTCTGAGCAGACAGCCAGGAGTAACCCCTGAGCACGCTGGGTGTGGCCCAAAAAACAAAAAAAAACAAAAAACAAAAAACAAAGTTTTACAGTGGCCACAGTTTTCTTCTCATCTAATCCTCCTTTCCTTGTCTCCTTTGCTCACTGTACTTCAACCATTCTGTCCTGATGTTCTTTTCTTAAACAGTTAGTCTTGTTTTCTTCAGTTTTATAGTCTCGCAAATAAATCCCTTTTTCCAGACATTTCCCCACATCATGGCAATGTTTTCTTCCTTCCTTGACTCAAATCTTTGCATTCATCACTTACACAAAATGATTTTCTCACTCCCTTCACTCTCTGTCTAAGATAACATTCTATTCCCACTCTTTTTACAGTGACATACTTTCTCTCCAGTTCTTGTTATTTTCTGAAATTATAGTAGATTATGCTATGATGATAGGCATATTAATATTTTATTTAATATAAATCATTGGTATAAAAACAGAAAATGTTCTATAAACTCACTTAGTTTTTGCAGAATAAATTAGTAAGTCTATTCCATAAGGGCTATTTTTTAGCCTTGAAACATATCTGATGGTATCTCATATTGGCTATAAGAAAGCTCCAAAGACTTCAAATCATCTCAGTGCTTGGTTGTATTTAGTAGTTAGGAGTCCATGGTACTCCTTGAGTTATAGTTTTATGACCTATGGAAAAACCAACTGGGTGTTAGGGATCAAAAAGGGACTGGGAAATTACGGAACAAGCTCCTTAATCAGTGTACTATCTTCTTAGATCCCTCCCCATTTCACTTTAATTAAACTTTAAGTCTTTGTAACCACCTCAACATTAGTAACATTAGTGATTACTATTATACTAAATAGTTCTAGTAGCTAGTCTTTCAGTATCTTTCTTATTACTAAAACACAGCCTAAACCTAAAGTAAAGGATATTTGTATGCGAATCCCTAGTGGGTATGCTGAAAACCTGGAACTGTCACAGAGATGTTTTCTTATTCTGAGGTGTGGGCTTCTTTGGAATTTGAGTAACCTGCTGAGTCACTTCTTTAGAGATGACTCTAGGTTAGATTTTGCTTGTCCTCTGTACTAGATTATGAAGATAATGTCAATCATTTTTCAGAGCAAAATGATTGTGGTCAGTAATGGCTTTGATAAAGTCTTCTGGTAGAGAGGCCCAGTGACCTAAGGAGATGGCCTGAAATGGTCAAAGTAAAGATCCTGACAATCTGTTTGAAAAAGATCTCAGCTACCCAAACACATCCTTATCCCTTACCTACTACCATACATTCCCCACCTGGGGGATCACAGTTGCCAGTTTTACCTCTCTTGTTCCCATTTGGGAATTTCTGCTTTCTTTTGGGGATGTAGGTCACACCTAATTTTCTGAACCCAGAGCCAGGAGTAAGCCATGAGTACTGCTGGATATGACCCAAGTACCAAATAAATAAAGAATTAAATATCTGATAGTTATCTGACATTATTATTAACTTTATATAAGGTCCTTCAATGTAAATAAAACGTTAAATATAATTTTATATTGTTTTTTTTTTCCGATCTTAGAATTTTTTCTACCACAGAGTTAGTTAAATTCCTTAAACCCAGTTTATCATATTCAAGACCCATCTTCAATTTCTGAAACCCCTTATTCCCCTCAGCACGGCAAGATTTAAATAATATTGCATCCTTACACTCTTGTATTGCCTTACTGAAAATTAACTGGTGCCCCTAGCTTTATGAGAACCAACTAGGAGGATCTCCCAATAGACTAAATAAATAAATAAACACTTTGATAGCAATAATTTTGGTTCTTTTTACTAAAACATTACTTTTGTCTTCTCCACCAGCTTAAAGGAACCTCAGTATATAAAAGAACTTTAGGTCTCTGATTCAACTATGTACTATACTTTGAACACAAAGCAGGAAATAATTCAAAGAGCAGAAAGTGCTTTTTTGTGATAAATTTTCATGCTAACAAAAGGTAAGAAGCTTTCTTTGAATAAGGCAACTGAAGAGAAAAAATTAAAACAGTTTAAAAGAAAAAGAAGAGCTTGCAATAATTTCTTTATAAAGACCAATAGGCATTTTCTTGGGAAACTGGAATGAAGACAAATTGGAGTGTCAAAAAAGAGAAAGTAACTTTTAGAAAATTGACTATAGAAATAATCATGACATCTAAAGCTGGCTTATATAATTTAGGGATTCTATGGAGAAAGGGTAGCAATACATCTTGAGGAGATTTTGATCACATTCTATAAACCATTGAAATAGAAGCAGTTTTCTTTATACTAATGCAAAATAATTAACTGTGTATCATAGGCAGTAATCAAACTGACACAGAGCTGGCTAAATTGCAAGGCACTCAGAAATGATGAGATATAGGATCAGAGAGATAGCACAGCGGTAGGGCATTGATCTTACACGCAGCCAATCCAGGACTAACCCGGTTCAAATCCCTGCATCCTCTATTGTCTCCGGAGCCATCCAGGAGCGATTTCTGAGCGCAGAGCCAGGAGTAAGTGACCCAAAAAACAAAAAAGAAAAAAAAAGTAAAGGAAAAAAGATATGATCAGCTATATATGGACCCAAATTTGGATGAGTAACTCGTGAAGCCTGAAACAGAAGGGACTCCATTTTGTTAAGCTGAAGTTAAGTTTCCATTGGCTTGCAAGGCTAAGTTTCATGTAAGAGCTGAGTTTCTATCCCAACAATAATGATGCAGATCCAAGGCCCTATGAACCACAGTATACTTCCCTAGATATCTAGCTATAAAAGAACATGATGAAACTTCACCCTAGAAACATCCTAGAAAACAGCCAATCAATTTAAAGGTCAAGACTTCCTGCTTCTAACCCTATGTCACCAGGCTTGTGACCCTTGGGAGGGGTGGCCTCCCGCAGGAGGTAGCCCTGGTTGATCAGTTTGTAGCTTGTTGGTGGACTGAGTAAAGCTTTGTTTGATTTCAGTTGTGTGGTTTCATCCGTCGACTATGGAACCTAACAAACTGAGGTTCAAAGAGATTTAAAAAATTTCTGAAGAATTAATAATAAAGAAGTTTAAGACAGTTTTGAATTATTTCAGAACCTAAACAGAAGCTTGCTGCGTTTCTGTAGCTAAGTCATGCACAAAGAGGTTATGTGGAAAATGCCAATGGATTTGGTTTTTTTCATATTGTTTGAAACCCATGACAAGAAGAGAAGCAATGAGGATGCCAGAGTTACTATTTTACAGTGAATATCAATGACTCTATGAATGGGAATGACAAGTGAAAAAAATACCTGTGCGTTATTTAATGCTTCTTTATTATAGAGAGCTTGGTGAGGGGGGTCCCATGTTACATCCCCCCGCCCATGGATTTAGATAGATTTGTGATTGACACCTGAAAAAAGCTTGGGAGTTCAGTTCATACGGAAAGATGACACTTTGGAAGAGAGAGAGGACATTATTCTAGCGATTGAAAGAAGTCCCAAATATATCTTGAAGGCATAATTAGATGATCATGAATTAAATGATGGAATGGATATTGAAGGGTACAGCTTGGATCACTGAATTGTGCTAATTTCCTTAATTGGGAAAAGGCCTGGTTTCCAGGCATAGAAGCCACAAATTCTATTTTGGCTAAGTAAATTTGGCATAACCATGCGCAATCCTATTCTCTCTGGCTATATGTGGTTGTATGTCAGGAGGCTAATTTTATCTACAACTTGGAGATTAGCAGAAAGATCTTATCTACATAAACAATTTTTCCTATATACAAAACAAATTGCAGAAACTTGAATTATTTGTCTTCTACAACTATGTGATTTTTGTTTTGTGTTTTTTTCCAAAACTGAATCTCAGTATATTCATGGACCTCTCAATCACTTCAGCTCCAGACTTCATACAATACTGGGGTTCTCTTTCTTCATGATTTCTCCATCTATGAAAGTTCAGTCTTTGTGAAATAAAGCAAGGCTATCCAAGTTTCTGGGATCTTTAGTAAGAGTATCACACATGAAACAATCAAGATTTATAGAACAAGTGGCTCCATGTTTAGCATTTATGTTTATGGTCATCCTCCAAGGATAAACATAGTCAAAGCCTTAAAAAATTTCAAAAGTAGGGGTCCTTATCAATTTTGCTGTAAGCCAACCTGGAAGACTTTATATATTTTTTCATTCTGTATAAATATTAAGGGATAGTGCTCTTTCAGATGTAATAACCCCTCTTAAGATTGTAGTACTGGTTGGTCTTTTGATTGAAATCCACTTTTCCTGTCTTAGGGTGTGCTGTCTTAGTCATTTCTGTTTCCTCAAGCTCTTTTTCCCAATCCCATTAAGTCAGAACCTTGAAAGAACCTTCTCAGAAACCGTTTCTGAAAGCTCTGTTCCATGTTATAGAAAATCAAAATGTAGTAAGTGTAGAAAAATATGCTTCCTCTCAAGAATGCCACAAGTTCAAGATATATCACAAATTAATTGTTCTGAATTTTTGTCTGTAAGAACATGACTGGAAAATATTCTGTCAATAACACATTAACATATTGAGGAGGGTTCACTATTATAGGATGGCAAAGAACACTTCATCATTGTCCACTCTTCTAAAGGGTTTTGGCCTTTAATATGTAATATTTGGGGTGGAGAGGAAAAAAATCTCACATATGTTTAAGATTACATATTCCAGAAACATAACAATAATCTGAATTTATAATAATATTAAAGTGTTTCTTTGACAGCTACCTGATCCTGTCCATTCAGACAACATTTCTATGTTTCTCTTGTTTAGATTGCAATTATAGCTCATCTTTACTCTGTGCACCTTAACTCTCCCTCTTGAGAAAGCCATTCTCTGCCTGCCCTGTTATCCAGGAAAATTACCTCCATTTTTGATCAATTATCTTCTTATTCATGACTGTATTTCTTTCCTTATTTGTATTCATGCCTTGTATCAGAACCTTGGAAGAACACACAAATCATAAGAATGACTTTTATCCACCTATAAAGTTTTTTTATATGCTTGTTGTTTATGCAATCCTTATTCAGAACAGGTGCTCTATTAGTGAATATTGAGGAAAGCCAAAAGCACCATTCTAAAGAGAAAATAAAATTTAGTCAATTATTTGGTCGCTTCTACCACACATGATACAAAAGAAATATAGTGTAAGCCATTTAAGTGATTTTAGATTTTGTGACCATCATTTTAAATTACTAAAAAATACAACAGATGAAATCAGCGATTATTTTTCTATTGAACCCAAAACATGGACTTATTTTTCACATGTAATAAATATTAAAATTAGTAATGTTAGGAGTTATTAAATGGGTAGATTACACTCTACTGTTGTCATTAAGACTTAGAATCTAAATTTTTATATTCATGATACACTGCATTTGAATTTATATTTTTGTTTGTTTGGGGGTCCTACAAAGTAGTTCTCTCTCTAGTGGGCTGGATGCTTGGGAAGTGCTGAGGAAACCATGAGGTACCTGAGATAGAACCTGGGGCTCTGGCATGCAAAACATGTACTCTATATATTTATGTCCCTGGCTAGATCTTTAAAGAAATGTTACATTTTTTAGTAAGTTCTTAATATATATTTACACTTTATAAAATTTTTAGTTGAACAGGGAGATTCACATACCCGACTGGTTCTAAATGTACTTAAATGTTTTCCAGTAGTAATCAAGCATCAAAAATTCAAAGTTAGTAAATAAATAAATATGAAATAAAATTAGGGCTGAAGTGATAGTACAGTGGATAGAGTGCTTTTCTTGCACATGGCCTCCCTGGATTCAATCTCTGGCAACATATATGGTTTCCCAAGCCTGCCAGGAGTGATCTCTAAGCATAGAGCCAGTAGTAAGCTCTGAACACTGTTGAGTGTGGCCCAAACCCCTTTTCCCCACACACACAAAAGAAATAAAATTTAGTCCCTAGTTAAAGTAGATATATTAAGTACCTAATAGCCACAGTGGTCATTTAGTATCATATTACAACTCTAGACAACTTGACCAACTTTGCTCACCATATTTTGTTGTGGGACTCTCTCCTGATGACCAGTTTATGTTCCAGAGAGGGAGGGCATGTTTACATTAAATGTTGATATGCCCAATAATTGACTTTATAATAAACCCTTGAAGCTGGATTCATTGGGGATTTACTACATTGGACATTAGGAAACTTGAAAGGAGAGAGGGAAGGAGAGAGGGAAAAATGGAAGAAAAAAAGGAGAGAGAGAATTTACTGTGAAAATAGTATCTTTCTCCCCAGTGGTTTTCAAATTACGTAAGAGTGAGCAATGTAAAAATATAATAATAATAAAAAGAGTGAACAATGCACTGCTCACTCTCAGCATTGTACCTGCCATTATTCAGATATGTGCATCCTACTCCTAAGAACACTCCCCGCCTCTTTTGCTTTGGTAAAGAAAATGCAAATCAGTCTTTCTCCTTCCTTCTCCTTTCAGGATCTGGGATGTGGGGAGCCAAGCCTGCTCCCCCCAACAGATGAACTTGACTGACACCTTTCTCTGCAGCTGCTCTGTAGAAGAAAAAGACCTAGCATCTGCTTGAGCCTTTGCCAAACAGGAAACCTTGCAAGATAAATTTAGCTTACTGCAAGGCCTGGCTTACCCAGGACCTAACCACCCGTTCCGGCTCTCGCTCTCATCAATGCTTAGTTCATGGCCATGACGTAGTTTTAGGTCAAACATACATTCTATATACTTGCTGTAGGATAAGATAACAGTTACTTAGGAATTTTAGAGGTCTAAGGGCACGCAGTTCTCTTGGGAAAACATCCTATATCTGACATTTCATCTTGGTGTGTACGTGCAGAATAGCAGCCCGCAGTTAATCGCAAACCGCCGTCTGATTGGTCTGTTTGAAAGCATCCTGGCATGATATGAATGGTTATTGCCAAGGCTCCTGTTCTGCCTTGCGCGCCCTGGATTGGTTGTAACCAGGGCCTTTGTTCTGCCTTACACGCCTCCAACAGATTGCTTAAATACCCTTGTCTGTGAGAAATAAACGCTCCTGACCATCTTTTGTGTCACGAGTCATTATTAACCCCTCTTGCTTCCACAGGACCCATCTTTTCCTCAGAAGAGTGCTCCCCACCCACACCGTTGTGCGACTACCTGTTGAGCAAAGCCTCAGCCGCTGGCCGGCAGTAGGCTCGGCCCTGGGCCGGCTCCGGGGAGCCGCACTGGGAAAAACTTCAAATGAGATCCCATGCACAAGAAATATAATTATTTGTAGGTAAAGAGAGTATTTCTTTATTTCATGACTTTCTTCCCAGAAGAACTGAGATTTTGTTCTACTAGGAGAAAGACTGTTGCATTGGTTTAAATTCTGGTAATGTGGAAACTAACTGGACTGTAATTGTTTCACATGATCTACATTCTTTAACTTGGAAATATTTTTCAAACCCATCTAAGAAGAAATTATATTTTATATTAAAAATAAGTGTTGGATGTCAAATAATTACATGTGTTATATACTGTTTCTCCAATGTGTTCATTGTAGAAAAAAAAGTTCTTGACAATTTTACATGTCTGAGATTACCAGTTACTGCACAATATCACTTTTCTTTTAAAAAAATTGTCAATTTTAATTAAAATTTTTATTTTATGCACTGTAGTTTACAATACTGTTAATTATAGAATATCATAATGCAATCTAGCATTACTTAATGATACTCTGGGAATGGACCCAGAGTATCCATTTCCCTAATATTCCTTTATGTTTTTTGATTAAAAACATCTTGTGTTTAGAGGAACACAGATCCTGTCTGAGAATTTACCAGCTCTACTTGTAGTTAATTGGTCCTGTGACTAAATTTTGGCCTATGCAATCAAAACACTGTCATACATACAAGCTTCTGGCAAATTTTATTTTCTTGTGTCTACTTTTCGGCTTTTGAGTCATACCCAGCAGTGCTGAGTAGCTCTGCATTCTAGGAGGTGCTCAGGGGACCAAATTTGGTCCCAGGTACCACATGCCTCCCACCTCCAGCAATGCCTGGATTGGCTTTGGTGACCTCTGACCACTAAAGATTATACCTACCCCTTTCTGTCTCCTACCCCAAAGCAAACACAAAGGATAAAAGAAAGCAATTACCGGTAGTTCTTTATGATTCAATCTGGAAAGAATTGCTGGCTAGAACATTTCAGTGTTGTGTTGGTCCATGAGCTAAGGGTAAATGCAAAAGATATTTATAAAATAGAAGGAACATGGGTCTTTCACACTTTGAATTGCCTATAGATTCTCCCTATTGAGAAAGATAAACACTTTTATTTAAAATCACTAATATTTTGCATTTCTGACACTCATGGTACCCAAATCTAATCCTAACTGAAACATCTCTTTTCAAGTATAAAGTACTTATGAAAATGAGATTTCAGCAAATGAAAGGGCCCAATTAATAAGCCTAAAATGGACTAAAAAGGTATTGAGAAATGTGATGTGCCAAATTTCCTGCATATTATTTAGGTATATCTAATTTCTAGGCCAATCACCTATATATAACCACATGATGGTCACAGAGCTACAGGAGTATGCAAGAGTGATAAAAATAATCAATGTTAAAGCTCCTTTCAAGGGGCCGGAGAGATAGTATGGAGATAAGGCATTTGCCTTGCATGCAGAAGGTCGGTGGTTCAAATCCCGGCATCCCGTATGGTCCCCTGAGCCTGCCAGGAGCGATTTCTGAGCATAGAGCCAGGAGTAACCCCTGAGCACTGGCGGGTGTGACCCAAAAACCAACAACAACAAAAAGCTCCTTTTAAAGCCTTTGCTTGAAAACATCCTGTTTGCTTTATCCCATTGGGCCACATCATATACCCTCCAACAGAAATGGCCCAGTTCCATGACTGAAATTAAGAAAATGAGCAGATAATCCTCTCTGATGAAATCAGACTACAGGCCTAAATACCCTGGAAGTATTTAAGAAGGAGATTGACCCTAGCTTCCTCACACCCACCCTGCCACCAGAAAACCCAGAGGCTCCTCCACAAAGCTCCAAAAGAAAACAATGGCTGCTGATACTTCCCAAGCTAAGAAAAAAGAAAAAAAAAAGAAATAGGATTTTTGCCAATGTAAACAAGGTGAGGCTATTATTTACGGTAGGCCTATCTACATTATCATTGGCCTGATAATAAAGAGAAAACAACACATGACCACAGTGAAATACCAGAAGTCAACATGTAAAGGAACACATCACACAGCTTCAGATCCACAACAGCCACTTGTCCTGGCCTGCAGGACAGGTTATTCGCGGGTATAGAGGGGTCCCAGCCTTAAAAGAGAATGAGGAGAAAGAAGGGGGCCAAGCAACATGAGGCTTGTCAAGGCTCCGATTTATTGATCGGTACAAGGCTCTTTTTAAGCACCTTTTTACAGGGGGTGGAGAGAGATCAGGATGAAACAGCCTGCATTACAGAGGTCATCTTATGGGTAATCTTTACATGCCATCTTTTACATAAGGAGCACAGGAACACGTCAAGGTTAGTGAAGTTTCAAGGATGTCATAAGCTTCCTGAAATGTATGACTGATAGGAAACTGTGGTATTTCTTTGGGCTCTGGGGCTAGCCAATGCCTTAGGTTATGTACTCTGGCCACATAAGACTGGTTTGTCCTGCAGAATTCCATATTAGGGTTTGGTCTCTGGCAGCCACAGAAGTCGGAAGTAGGTATAGGTGAGGAAGAATTCTACACTAAGTCTCAGAGGGAATAAGGATTCTGTCAACTCCCTGAATGGATTTCTATCTTCCAGAAGTGTGAAACTGTACATTTCATTTTGTTTAAGCCACACAGTTTGGAAGAAGGATGCAGAACTCAATTTCTCTGGCAAAGTTTTTTTATATTAAGGATCAGTGGGAGCAGAAACTGTCAATGACTCAATGGTAAGTAACCTTAAAAATCTGATACAAAGCTGATTTCTTTTTCATATTGAGAGGGTGTGCTTCAAAGGGGGACAAGGTTGTAGTGCTTTGTAGCATCAGAGCTGCCTTAGATCTCTTACTAGCAGTGCCGAGGCTTCTGGAGAGGAAAAGGCTACAGTGCTTGTCATCCTATCACCTATCTGCCTCCCTCCTGGTTTGTATTCAGCTCTCCAGGTTCCTGACATCCGCCACTACCAACTCCTGAGCAGGGAATCAGGCATGTCTGCATGGCCTGGACTTTTCCCCTCAGTGAAAGGAGAAGCTCTGAGTTCAATCGCTTGACCTTGGTCCCACTCAACAGACTTCTGTGTATTCTAGGAGGACAAAAGCTAAATTTAATCTCCTGGACCTTGGGATTTCTATATTCTATATATATTTTTTATCTTTATGTGGGGAAATTATTTCTGGGCATGACAAACACAGGCTCTAGGCAAGGGAGGTGGGAAGTGACTGTAGATTTCTCCTAGAAAGTTTCTTTTGACTTCCACTTCTCTAACATTGCTATTCTCATTCTCAGAAAAAAATTTCTGCCATCCTCCTTTATTGTTTTTTTGTTTTGTGTTTGTTTTATTTTTGTTTTTGGGTTATACCCACTGGTGCTCAGGGCTTACTCCTGACTCTGCACTTAGGGATTACTCCTGGCAGTGCTACAAAACCATATGGTAAGCCACTAACAGAACCCGGGTCAGCCGTGTCCAAGGAACTACCCACTGTACTTTCTCTCAGGTCCTGATTTTCTGTTTATTTTTACCTATTAATTTGATTTTACTTTTTGAGTACTTCAAAGTTTGGGCCCAAATTTACAAAACACAAAATTCAAAAAAAAATTTTGAGATTTATTTATATGTTTATTTTTGTTTAAATACCATGGTTATAAGATTTTTCATATTACAAAACTATCTTGAGTTTGAGATTCATATTTAACATTCTATTTGTGTCCCTGATCAAACTATTCGACATTTGTATTCCTTATTACTATAATTAACTCATTTTCTATTATTATTACCATTAACTCATTTAACGATTGAAAAAATTTGTTCATGCAATCCATCATATCTTGAAGTCTCATTTATGACATGTCCTTTACGATAAGATGGAGATTAAGTAGTAAACAATATTGTTGAGATTTCTACCCTCACAATATTGCATAGGATTACACAGTATTACACTTCAGTGAAAATAGTAGACAATTAATTAGTCAATATGTTCATAATTGAATAAGCACAAATTATAAGTTTTCATAAGGAAAGTCAAGGTAAAGATAAATTAGAGACCAATGGAAAAATACTATTTAGACTGGAGACTAAATGGTGAACACAGTTGACATAATTAGTGATCTGAAGGCTCTTATACATTAAGCCTGAAAGAAAAAATAGGCAGGCAGAAATGAGACAGAGATGAGTTTTTTTCTGTTTTATTTGTTTGTTTTGTTTTGTTTTGGCAACAACAATGAGACAGAAGCAGTATGAAAATGTCCCACCTCTGAAAGGAAAAAAAGAGTGCATATGAAAGAACATGAGCAAGAATGAGAGAGACTAAGGAATAAAGCAATCGGGTATGAATATATTGGCATTTCTAGTAAATACACAAAATGCTTCAAATCTTATATCTCTTTATTGGTAGGATGAAGATTCTTAAGGTTCCATTTTACCTCACATTATTTCTGTGATGAGAAAGTCACACTCAACTCTCATTACAACCAAGTAGTTTAGTTGAAAACAAATGAAATCAGTCCCAATCGCCTAATGGCAGTTGTTTAGAAATCTAAACTTTAGCTAGTAAATCCTGCATTTACTTGTTTTGAATTGATGCACTCACGATGATGGAAAAGCCTAATACAAGGTTACAGGAAACTTTTCTCTTCTTTTTTATGCATAATGGTGTAAAGTGGCTCCCATCACTATTCACAACAGATATGTGACAAGTCAAGAACAAAACTTTCCTCAGGTTGAGGGCAGGCATATTCTTCTATAGCTGCCCACTTGCCTAACTATGGGAAAACCCAATAGCCATTACCCACAACTACCATCTTGCTAGTAGAGACACAGCCCAGCTCCACAACTAATCTCAAAAAGAACACATAGATAGGGCTAGCCACATGCAGAGTTTTTGCTCCAATCCTTTGACTCATCTTCTTGGTCTGAAGAATAATTTTAATGCAACTTTTAGTGGCAAAATTCTGACCCTATAATAATATCTAGTAAAAAAAATTAAGAAAAAGAAATCCAGGGCCGGGCGGTGGCGCTGGAGGTAAGGTGCCTGCCTTACCTGCGCTAGCCTAGGAGACGGACCGCGGTTCGATCCCCCGGCGTCCCATATGGTCCCCCAAGCCAGGAGCGACTTCTGAGCGCATAGCCAGGAGTAACCCCTGAGCGTTACCAGGTGTGGCCCAAAAACCAAAAAAAAAAAAAAAAAAAAAAGAAAAAGAAATCCATAATTCTCTAGAAGATTTAGGCAAATATTAAAGCATTGTTATCTATAGAAAAAAATGAGAACCCCATCTTAA
This sequence comes from Suncus etruscus, assembly GCF_024139225.1. Classification (NCBI taxonomy): domain Eukaryota; kingdom Metazoa; phylum Chordata; class Mammalia; order Eulipotyphla; family Soricidae; genus Suncus; species Suncus etruscus. The sequence continues at coordinate 1,328,373 of NC_064856.1, read as the reverse complement.
AATTGTCACATAATTGTGGGGTGTTAAATAGCTTTCTGAATTCAAATTCTGTTTTGTAAAATAAGTATGGAACAAAAACAACACAACAGAAAATCAAAGAACCAAGAGTACACAGTATCTGGGTGAGGGACTTACCAGCTGGATGTTCACACTGTAACCCCAGGACTCTGGTGTTAAAAACTTTATAGAAGCAGATAGTCTCTACTCAAGCAAGGAAGGGTGGTCCAACAGAGTTCCTAAGTAAAGCTGCATTCTCCAAAGGATCCCAGTATAACTAAAAGTTATATATACCTAGGCATAGCAGACTTAGAAAATAAATCCAGTTTCTTTGGTATTACATATCACCAACAAAAAAATGTAAGTTGTTGAGGACAGATTTGGGGACACACATTGTGGGTGGCCTGGTACAGTGAGGAGAGAAGAAGGTAGCCTTGAAAGGCATTCCTCAAGGGGCCGGGCGGTGGCGCTGGAGGTAAGGTGCCTGCCTTGCCTGCGCTAGCCTAGGACGGACCGCGGTTCGATCCCCCGGCATCCCATATGGTCCCCCCAAGAAGCCAGGAGCAACTTCTGAGCGCATAGCCAGGAGTAACCCCTGAGGGTCACAGGGTGTAGCCCAAAAAAAGAAACAAAGAAAGAAAGACTAGAGCAAAGAATAGCTCTTTGCAGGGAAGGAAAATCAGTCCTAACCTAGGCACAGGTGTTCCAGGTTCATAACTTTATCTTTTAGAAAAGATTTTCAAGAAGAGGTGCAGTGGTGAAGCAAAATATAGTCTTTATTGGAAGAAATGTAAGGGGTAAGAGAAAGAGAGAAATACAACTTTAAGAGAGAACACAGAAAATAGCTGTGGTTAAATTCATATTTTAAAAATATATTTTAGGACATGACAAATGTTCATAATAAACTTTTAAGCTAATTAAGCAGGGCATAAAACTGTATATATAAAAATTTACATAATGCATATAAGACATATGTATTTAAAATTGATTTATTCTTTGGCTGTTGGCATTATAGTTTCAGCCATAAACATGGATTACTTTCAAGATAGATTTTTTTAATTAAAGAAGAATGATTTCCTTAAACTATTTAAACTGATAAAAGTTTTGTAATTAAAAATAATAAAATAATTCAGTCTCTAAGAAAATCTAAGTGATAAATATTAATTACTAACTGATTTGAAATGATTCAGATCACAATGGTATTTAGTTCTTTTATGACACTCTCCTCACATCCTCAAGCTTATTAGTAGTGGGCTCAATACAGAAAAAGAGACATAAATTAGGACAATTGGCAAACCCAAAATGGGTCTGCACGATCCAGGCTACCTACACACAATGCCTTCCCTCAGGAAAATAAGGGTATGGACCAGAATAGATATTTTAATCTGGTACTAATGTACTTTCATCATAGCTTGGAATCTCCTGTTCTCTTAGAGTGTTTTCATCCAGACCATTGTGGCAGTACTACCTCTTCATAGCTTATCCCAGGGGTCATTCATCCTTTTCCCAGGTTCTACCCTACCCCACAAAGGATTGACTTTGAAATCAAAAAACAGACAGACAGTCACACTCACGCTCACGCAACTTCCTTGGGAGTGAGTAGTCCATTTGCTCATTTGAGATCTCCTCCTGGGGAATCTCAGGACTGAGTGCAAGTGATATAGTGCTAAGACCCAAAGATGTGGTTGGTGCTGCTTAGGTTCTGCTGCACTCATGACTACCTAAGCCACTGCATCAGGACCCTACACTGGGATGCTCTAGTGAAGCTTGGGGGACCATGTGGTGTTGGGTATTGAGCTGGTTTGGCTTCATGCAACACACATACTTTAACCTCTGTACCATCTCTCCAGCATCACCAGTTAGTGCGAAAGTGTATTTTCTTGCACTGGTGGGTTCTTGAGCATAGTATGAAAGATTTCATACAAAACCCAAAAGACTAAAATGTTAGTATATTACATAGTTTAAATAGATGGGTCTGGGTCACTTCCCAAATGTCCAGGCCTTTCTTTATCCATGGTTTATGTCACTTGTCCTGGCCCTGCCCTATGTTTGGCATCCCAGTCCCAGCCCAAGTTGTCTATTTGCCTCCATGTACAATGACCAGGTCCTACCCTATGATGTTCTTTATCCTGTGCATATTTACCTAATCTGCGATCATGTCCTTGGGCCTTTCTCATCCTGTATCAAAATGGCTCTTTACCTGCTACCATGCGTTTGTAGGTAAGCTAGCTATGCTCTTTACTGGTTTCTGGACCTCTCTAAAGTCTAGCCCAGCATTTCCTATCATCTGTCATTCTCTCCCAGTTTTCCTAGTATCTAGTCATAGCCCTAGTGTGTGTGTGGATGAGACTCCTGTACTTAGTGTCTGTCCACCTGGATATCTAACCTTGGCCTGAATCTGAACTTTCTAGGTATCTGATTCCTGCCTTTATCTGTCTCTGTATGGGCCTAGGAGACCTCTTATACTTGGACATCTAACTGGGCTCTTTTTGTCAGCTGGATATGTGCAAAGAGAGAGGAGGAAGCTAAGAAAAAGGGAGAATGGGTTTGGGACCCTTTATATTTACTGCTATCTCCCACCCTCAGACACCCATTTTCTTTCTTCTTTAATTTTTTTCTTTTTCTTTCTTTCTTTCTTTCTTTCTTTCTTTCTTTCTTTCTTTCTTTCATTCTTTCTTTCTTTTTTCTCTTTCTTTCTTTCTTTCATTCATTCTTTCTTTTTTCTCTTTCTCTTTCTTTCTTCTTTCTTTCTTTCCTTCTTCCTTTCTTTCACTTTTTTTCTTCCTTCCTTTCTTCCTTTCAGTATTCAGTGGTTATTCCTAGCTCTGCACTCAGGAATCACTCCTAGTAGACTTGGGAGACCACCTTGGTGCCAGGCATAAAACCCAGGTAGGTTGCATGTAAGATAAGTGCTTTGCCTGCTGTACTAGCTCCCCCACCCCTCACTCTTTATCTAGTTTGATTGGCTCCCTGCCTGGTGGATTTAAAGTGCCTGACTAAATTCACTTGGTTTCTGTCCTTCCACTGATATTGCAGCATTCTCCACTCAAGAAGTGGGTACCTAAAATTCTTTTAGGGATAAGGTCAGTCTTCTTAAACTACTTCCTGCTAGCATGTGGAAGCTAATTTCTCTCGGAGGCCCTAGGGTTCCATTCCTGTTCCCTAACTGGAACAGAAGTGGAGGAGCCAGTTTTCTGATAGCTAGTTACTGGAGTTCCAGAATTCTGGAGAGACAAACATGGTTAGGAGACAACTGATAACTGAAAAGCATTTCACTATGATCAAGATCACTGAAGGAAAGTATTCCCATTATAAAGAAAGATAGAGTATTTCCATTATAACGAAATAGGAAGAATTTCTATTATAAAGAAGTCCCTTACACTCATACAAAATTATAGACAAGTGGGATAGAAGAACTATTTACAAGTGAAGGTAAAAACGAAACACACTGGGATTGGAGCAATGGTGCAGCGGTAAGGCATTTGCCTTGCACACAGCTGACCAGGATGGACCTGGGTTCAATCCCCTATGTTCCATATGGTCCCCCAAGCTAGGAGCGATTTCTGAGTGCATGGCCAGGTGTATCCCCTGAGCGTCACAGTGTGTGGCCCCAAAACAAACAAACAAACAAACAAAAAATGCAGCACATTTAACTAATGACTTTAAAGATACCATAGATGTTCTAGATGTTGAGTTTTATGCTTATCCTTATGGTCTGTGCTGGAGTCTGAATTTATTTCTGCTGGGGAAGAGCTGCCTTTATCAGACTTCAATGTCCTTTTGTGAAGGAGCTAGACATTTCTTCACTGTAGAGCAATGGTTCTCAAACTACGGCCCACGGGCCACATATTGTATTTATTCCCATTTTGTTTCTTCACTTCTAAATAAGATATATGCAGTGTGCATAGAAATTTGTTCATAATTTTTATTTCTACTATAATCTGGCCCTCCAACAATCTGAAGGACAGTGAACTGGCCCCCTGTTTAAAAAGTTTGAGGACCCCTGCTACAGTGCTGAATCCAGCAAGGATTTCCAGAAACTTTAATGGGAATTGGAAGAGAAAGGACAGAAATGAACCCTTCCAGAGAGTTGTAGTCCTGGTTGGTAAATTCCACCTCTATAAGCCTTAATGAACATTAAAGAATACAACATCTGAAGAATATAAAGTTTCTCATGTTGAGGCCTGGGACTCAGGAGCACCTCTGAACAAACTCTCTTAGAGGTTCTTGAGAGAACTTGCTTCTACAGCAAGGACTCTTCTGATTTAAATAACAAGTCAGTATGAATAAAAGGCCTGCCACGGAGAATGTCAAAGGCACCAAGTCCCAAATCTATGGAAAGATACGCACAAATAGAGAAAAGCCAAAGGTAGAATTGTCACCAGTTCCGAAAAGTTTCCTGATATTTTTTCTTGATCTGTATTTTCAGGACCTGATTCATTCTTTCTACCTTTCCTGTTGATTGTAGTCTCTAGGCTGAATATCAATAATACCTTATTCCTAAAACTTTTGTGACCAGCTGAGTTATTTATGGGGTGAAGGCAGGACCATGGACACTATGTAAAGCTATGGGGCAGTCCAAGCCAAGAAATTATTTTCTAGAGAGGTGCCTTAGTTACTTCTTGTGCCTTCTTAGACCTGATAGGAAACACATCAGGCCTCTTGTAAAAGTGTCTACCATTGCTATCATAATAACCATTAAAGTATTGGCAGCCATTCTCTGGAGATAACTGCTTAAGTCTAGTTATCAGGCTTCTCCAGGACATGTACCATATCTTTGTGTATTGCTGATTAACTTGGGAGGTAGAGTCACCCAGCGGTTTCTGTGATCCCAAATCTCACAGCCCTGGCATCTCCATTTTAAAACCTTAGACAGTCCTTTACTCTAAAGATAGGGAGACGCACGAGACAAATTTGTCTCTCCCTAAATGACAAGATACTCCCTTAAGGCCTTCCACTGGAGATGCTTGGGTAAATGCAGAATGTCACCCTTCCAAAGCCATTCTTCTTTTTCTTTATAGTCTCTGGATAATGTCCATCATAGATCCTCTTCTGCATAGCAGGGACAGGTTTCCTCAAGATCTGGCTAAAGAGCTAAGGTCATAGCTATAGCAGCTCGCTGTGTTTACCTGAGTACATTTGCTAATTTGCCTTTACTTAGCTCTGGTCAAAACTATGAGGTCCTCTAGCTGGGCTGATTGTCCTGCAGGCAAAGTACCACTTTCAATCATGGTATATCTGGACTTATTTATGCTCTATTCCACAAAGAAACTGCCATTCTGGTGGTTATAATAATACCTTTCTTTTAAAATGACCCAAACAAGACCAGAGATGCCTGGAACATTCCTTAAAGATATAACTGAGAGATCTGTTAAAGCTCTTTGTTCCTTTGCTACTGCATACTGGGAAGACAATTTTCGTATTTCACCTAATCTAGGCCTGGGATTCACAGCCTGCATTGGATGCTCTTTTGTGATATCTGGAGTAGCTTGACATATAGTTGTATATACTCAGGCATATCCTGGTGACATGCGCTCACCAAACCCAGCATCTGTAATGTCTGAGTGTATGACAATCCATAAATGATGCCTTTCTGTGTCTCGTGGGTCAATAAGTGGTTGCTGAGTGGGAGAAAAATGACCTGAAACCATTTTTCCTTTGGCTGTGTCTCATGAAGTAGGAATAGAGGTTCATGTCCTAAGAATAAAACTGTACTGATGTAAGACAGAAAAACCTTTGAATAACCTTTCCTGGTAAAATGTTCCCATAATTCTTAGAAAAATCCTGAGAGTCTGTTGTCCCCCAGATAGACTTCCTGGAAGATGATCTTGGAAGTTAAAACTAGAAACTAGAGAAGATTTTCCCCATCCTCAGTCTGAGAGCTCTTGAGTTAGTGGAGCCCCTTTACATGAAATTTTGCTTGTCTTGCCAGTGCAAGCCCGTCAATTGAAAGAACAATTTAGTGTCAAACTTCCTTACTTTTTCTTGGCTCAAAACACTATGCCCCCTGCTACCAGAGCCTGAGATGCCCCGTCTGGCTTGAACGATGCAGTCTGGAGCAGACATAGTGCCACTCTCTGGGACAAAGCAAAGAAAATTACACACTTTCTGGTGGGCTTTACATTTTCTTTTTTTTTTTTTTTCTGAGTAAACTGAGTTTCTCTATATTTTTAGCCCATGGAGACTTGTGAGATGAATCAAAAGTGTTGACTTGGGCCTGGAGAGATAGCACAGAGGCATTTGCCTTGCAAGCAGCCGATCCAGGACCAAAGGTGGTTGGTTCAAATCCCGGTGTCCCATATGGTCCCCCATGCCTACCAGGAGCTATTTCTGAGCAGACAACCAGGAGTAACTCCTGAGCACCGCCGGCTGTGGCCCAAAAACAAAACAAAAACAAAAAAAAAGTGTTGACTTGTTGAGTTTCCTGTGCCTATAAATTGGACTGGAAATTAAACCTTGTACCAGGAGAGTAGAAAGGGGTACAGATTCAGTGCCCTCCTTCTGCTTTCCAGCCAAGGATCTTTGTGGACTTGGTCAGATTGTTGATGTATTGGGTTCTTTTGATTGGATCAGAGGCATTTGCCTTACAACAATTCCCAAAAATGGACCCATCTACTGTGTACTTTGCTTTGTTGATCATTTTCTTGTTAGAATACGTTTATTCTCTAAATACTCAAACTCTCTAGTGCAAGCCTGTACATTCTTTATGAAAACAAATAGCTACTATGTCTTTCATTTCTGTTAAAATGTAACAGAATACAAAGAACATGTAAATCCAGCAAACCAGTAGCTGTTACCTACTTTCTCCCCAGAAAAGAATAGTTAGAGAGGTGATGATTGGGGTTAGCATCAGTCAATCACATAGATCAGAGAATGGCGTTTCCACAGGAACATCAAGAGTCTTTATGAAATGAGAAAACAGAAGCTAGACAGGCCAAACTAGCTTCGTTAGAATGGTGATTTCCAATCTCATTCCATATGAAAGTCTCCTGGGAAGGCATTAACAAACACCTCCAGAAAGAGGGATTTACTTGATTGGAAGTGGGATCTGGACAGTAATTTTAGTTTAGTCTCCATGTGATTCTAATGAGAAGCCACAGCAGAGAAAGACTGCATTGGGAACATTAACAGCTCATTAAACTTTACCCTGGGGAATGCATTGAAGTGCGTTGGGTCAGTCTGAAGGAATGCATTTCTCCTTCAGACAGGGGTAAGAAGACAGGGTGCTCAAATTGTATCCCTCAACTCGGTTTGGAGCAGATTAGCAGTTTCCTGCTGTGAATAAAAGCAACCAGGCCGGTTGGCAGCTTTTCAAATTAAAATTTTAGACATTTGTTGTACCCAAAATACATACAATCCACTATAACAGGCAGTGTTACAGAATGATTGGTCACATGCAATCAAGTAGTCAGGGTCAAACAGAGTGACCCCTGGGATGGAGAATGGGGGAATGGGGGCCCTGGTACCATTTTGCCTTAATTTAAGTCTGTTAATTTAATTCTCCTATCCCGAGCCAGCCTGGGAGGTGGGGGATGGCACTGCCTTCCAATTTGGGTGCTGCAGACAATTTTCTCCCAGCTGGTTGAAGGAGGCGGATTCTCTCCATCTTTCTAGTGAGAAAAAGCTCTGACCAATCACAAGAAGGCAATTTGAGACAGTGAGGCAAGGATGAGATGGCAAAATCTGTTTTTGGAGCTGCAAAAGATTTGTCTCCGGGTACAGTGCAGAGTTGCCCCAGAAAGCAGGCTGTCAGGCGGACACTGGCGGATACTAACTTCCTGGCTGTGCATAGGGGTTCAGAGGCTGCTGGCTGCTTGTGTCTCTGGACAGAATTCCACATCTTCCTTTTCCAGAGTCCACATGGTGTGTGCTTTTGCCAGAACGGTCATGTTGGAGAGTCTGAGAATCTGCAGAGGGGAAAAAGGCCTTGGGTTGCAATCTGTGGACCGAAATTGAAAATGCAAACCCAGCATCCTAATTCGTCCTTGGACTTGAGCACATCTGAACCTCAATGTCCTCGTCTGTAAATGGGACCTCAGATGCTGTCTGAAAATCCTTCAGGCCTCAAAATACAGAGAAGGGGAGGGAGGAGGCAACTAGGAGGGCTAGCCCCCACCCCCAACTTCCCTTTTCTTCTGGTCCTTCTGGCACTGCACTTTAGATGACTTAGTGGAGACAGTTGTAGGACTGGGGGCTGGGGGAGTCCCCCCTGCAGTGCCCAGAGGCTACTCCAGGTCTGTGCTGTCTGTGAGAAGCGGGGAGGGGTGCCCCTTAGCTGGTGGTGGTACCTTGTGGTGCCGAGGGATGGGTAAGGCCCCCAAGTGTGGGAGTGGAGGTCAAGCCCCCCTTTCACCCCTGCCCTTTTCCTTCCCAAGGATGCAGTCCCTCAGCGGGGAGAGCTGGAGTCTGCTTCCATTGGGTCTCTCCTGCCCTCTCCCCGTCCGCTTCCTCCTGACGCCGTTTGCTGATGCCCAGGCTGCGATGACGCGCGAGGCCCGGTGTCAAGCGGAGCCCGAATGCATCAGGGGCCGGACGAGGGTGGGGGGTCCCCTGGGGCTGGAGGGCGGAGAGGCCGACAGGAGAGGGACAGCGGCTGCGGGCTCCGGAGGAGAGCAGCAGATTGGAGGCCCCAGGCCGGGGTGCCAGCTCCACCCCCAGGGACGACAGAGCAGACTGCGGGGTGCGGGGGAGGCCCGCTTCTGGCTGCCCGGGGCCAGCGGGGGCCGCGGTGAGTCAGGCCCGGCCGCCCAGGTCTGCGGCAGGCCCTGCCCAGCCTGGCCGTCCTGCAGGGCAGGCTGGGGGCGGGTGCAGGGCCCCGGGCCCCCCAAGCCCCCCACACGGGGTGAACAGCCGAGCCAAGAGGTCACTCGGGCTTGCAGAAGCTGCTGAGACCTAGGGGAAGGATGCAGGCTGGTGGCGGGAGCCCAGAGATTTGGGGGTGCAGAGGGCAGGGTGTAGTTTCTCTGCCACGCAGGACCCTGGCCCTACCTTGGAGCCTGGATGGCTTCCAGAAAAGGAACATGCAGTCATTGGTCCCACGCTACACACACTGAGCGAGGCTTGCTTTCAGGGGCTTCTCCTCACAGCCGCAGGCGGCTCAGAAAAGGAATATTATTATTGTTGTTGTTGTTGTTGTTGTTATTGAAATAAAGAATATTTAATTACATACAAGAAACTGGAGTCAAAACTTGGACCATATGCAGGGGTATTTAAGACTAATAGCAGAGCTCTAAGAATCATGCACTGCTAACAATCAAACCCAGATCTCTAAAATACTAAGCACATACTTATCCCATTGAACTCATTCTCAGGTCCCTTTGATAGATATTCTATTCTCTTAATTCTTTTTTTTAATGTCTTTAGTTATACAATTTAATTAAGAACATGATTGTAGTTAGGTATCAGTCTTATAAAGAACAGCCCCCTTCACCAGTGCAACATTCCCATCATCCATGCCCCAAATCTCCCACCTCCCTAACCCCCAGCCTGTATTTGAGACAGGCTATCAAAAATAAATAAATAAATAAATAAATAAATAAATAAATAAATAAATAAATAAAAAACCAATGTGAATCCAAGTCTTGGCATTTCCGAATTCCCCTGAGAAAAGGCCGAGCGATGCTTGCCCTCCACTCTCACCTGATGACACTCACCCCTGACTGTCCAGAAAAAAGGCTGATAGCTAAATAAGAACGCAAAACCAGCCCCTAAGTGGGATCCTATATCCCCACCCCACCGCTCCCCCAAGCACCCTCTCAGAACTGGGGGTGAGGCTCCCAGGCTCTGCTGAAGCTCCAGCTGGAGCAGGAGTCCTCTCTGGTCTTCCAGAGCTTAGGGCTAAGGGTAGGGGAGCGACCTCAGGCCTCCAGAGTAGAAGAGCCACAGGAATTCGACCTAGCCAGGCTGCCCTTTTGACAAGCTCCTGGGGTCTGAGCTCTTGGTAGAGTGGAAGGGTTGGGGGTCAATGCATATGGTTGCTGGCCTGGAGCCTGTCATTCGAGTCTTCCCATCAGGCCCATAGACTGTGCCCTGCCACTACCTCTCCCCTTCTCCGACGCACTCACTCTCTCTCCTGGGCACTGGCCTTACTGGTCTTCTCATTCTCTTCTTCTTCTTCTTGAAATTAAACGGGCACATACCAAGAGCACCCCTGCACACTGTTGCTTGCACAAGGTACCTCTTGCTTTCAACCATTTAGTTCATTTCACTTCGTCTTAAGGACCATGTTATACAATATAGCTTTCTGTTCACAGCATCATTGTGCTTGCTATTAAATACCCTGTTGTCTTCATTATGGGTATCTCTCCTAGAACATGAGTTCCTGTGCATCAGGAATTTTGTTCCTTGGGTTTTTTTTTTTTTTTTTTTTTTTTTTCGTACTTGGCAGATTTATTGTAGTTACTCCATAAGTATTATTGAAAAGAGTGAGATTACCATAGGTCAAGGAATTTATTCAACCTTAGAGGGAAAAGATTCGGAGTAGAATGCCTGTGGCCAACTTCTGACCTAGAATTTTCCTATTATCTCGTGTTCATTATTGTAAATTATCTCAAAGATAAAATAAGGTTGTGGAACAGTGGTATCTGAAAAAGCTGGACACCATATTCTCTCAACAGGGAGTTTTTAGGTCCTCTAATTTTCCACAAGGCTCCAATTCCTTTTTTTCTGAGACAGAAATATTTGTAGATGTAGTATGTTTTAAAAGATGTTGAATGGCTCTAGATGCTATGCCAGACCTCAGTCTTTCTCTCTTTATTTTTGGGGGTGAGGGTACAGTCAGCAATGCTCAGGGGATACTCCTGAGTCTGTGCTCAGAAATTACTCCTGGCAGTCTTGGGGGACCATATGTTATACCAGGGATGAAACCCAGGTCTGATACATGCAAGGCAAATAAATGCCTTACCTGTTATACAACTGTTCTAGCCCTCCTAACATCTCTTTTGTCAATTTTGGCTAGAAACTAAAATTAATAGCGTTTGAACTTTTTACCTGTTAAGGCTGGTGTTACCTTTGGAAGAATGAGTTCTCCCAACTGAAGCTAGAATTGTAAGGGACTCTGTGGAGACCAACACATGAGGGCCTAGGCTCAATATTTGGTATAATCAAAATAAAGTTCAACTTAGAATTCTAAGTTCTGTATTAACATCTTGGAATAAGGTTCATGATCACTTGGAAAGAGATGGGTACACTAAGCATTTCAGGTTTTCCTATGACCATTTTCCGTGCCCTTACAACCAATTCTTTTTCATTATTGATGTTCTGAATAGTATGAGTATGTCTCAGAATTTTATCATACCTGTACTTTTAAAATCGGCCAAAAGGTACAGTTCTATCATAGACTGGCAGTTAAAACAAAACAAAACAAAACAGAATCAACTCAACCAAATTAGATGTTCTCAGCTAAGTTCAAAACTGTAAACAGGCACTGTTTTTTTGGTCTTTGTGCACTTTAGGAAAATAATAAATGCATAAGAATGTAAACTCAAGTAAACAGGTCTATTTCAGTACTTTACTTCCATCATACATATCATGGAGTGAGGCATATCACAGTTGTCATATTCATCATCCTTGAAGCTAGAAAATATATTCTGTCTCTTTGGGGGTATTTTAAAGGTCATATTTAAAGGGAGAGGAGAAGTACTAGTATCAACAATGAATAAATTCAAATCTAATTTCTGAAATTTGAATATTCTAAGAATATGAAAGTCATCACTATATTCCACCCCCTGATATTCTAACTCAGTAGAACTAGTTAATCCATAAATTAGTATTTTCTGGTAGTCATTGAAATTCTTCCTCAGGGAAAGCCCTTTTAGTTGTTGACTTCATTGAAAAATACCAGACAAGAAACCAGAGTTTCATGTTCAAGTGCTTGTGGAACAGCAAACCTCTGTGCTTTCTGGAGTGAGCCTCGAGTGACATTCCTTCAACTTCCATTTGCTCATCTGTAAAGTGAGGATAGTAAGGAACGCTCTATTTACTCATAGAGTTGTTCTAAAGATCCGATTAAATGACATCACCAGTACAAGAGTATTCTATAAACCGGAAATAATTTTAAGAGCAAGAGAGCAAAATTACTGGGTAAGAGCTGAGCAGCAAAAAGGTATAATAATAGAAACCCATTGTCCCATTCAGGTTTATTGATTTGATGACTTATACATATTTATTCCCCTCAGGTCTCTCTGCCTGAAACAGCCAGAATGAAACATAAGTTATCTGATGTTAGGTGTTTCAGTTAGAATGTATTTATCAGAAAAGGCCATGTAAAGAGGAAGGAGAGTCAAGGAGAAACTCAGTCTTCTTGTCCTACTGAACAATAATTCTGCCATCAGTGGTCTTCCTAAGGTCTCATGACATAGATTTCTGCTTTTAGTCCTCTGTTGCCATTTTAACTTTTTTTTTCCTAATTCTATGGAAGGTTTGAGTATGCTATGGGGGATAATGGCAACAAATATGGTAAAATGTAGAGCTTTTCCATTTTAATAGTTTTTATTGAGATATCAGGGTTTATTAGACTGTTAGTTATACTTTTTATGCATACATTTTTCCAACACCATATCCATTATGAAGCTCCCTACTGGTGTTCCAAGTACCCCATCCCTACATAAATTTAGTTCTATAGAAAAAAATCTTGAATTCAGAGTACTTTGACCAGAAATAATAGACAGGTTTGAAGTGTCTTGTGGTTTCTTTTTCTTCACTTGAATTTTAGTTATGAAATCCTTGATTTCATGAATATACCTAAAAATAATACTTATTTAACATCCTTAGCAGTCTACATTATACATATTCATATCTGCAATGCCATCTGTCTCTCTTTTGGAGTGCATTGGTTCCTAGGTATGCCATCCAACCCCTTCCAGGAGATTGGCCTGGGGAGTCCATATGGCTTTGGCATTTTCCTGGCAACACCAGTACCTGGACTTAGGCCCCAGGAAGTGGTTCAAGATTAAGGGAAATCATCAAATAAAAAGGACTAAGGTTAGTTATACAAAGTGACATGACATTTTAAACTATCTCTGAAGGAAGCTACATAAGATATCTCTGAAGAAGATGTTTCTTGTGACATCCCAGTGATAAGGGTCATTACATGGGAGAGTCTTTCCCAATGTAACTATTTATGTAACTATTAAGTGCAGTAGGTTTTAAATCCATAAAATCTATGGCTTTCTAAAAAAATCTCTCATCAAATACAAGATAGGATTGGCATACATGTTCAAGATAAAAGTAGCATATAAGTGAAAAAAAAAAGCCAAAGTGTATTTTTATGAGATTCAATGTGTTTATATGTAATAGAACCAGAAATCATTTTAAAAATAAAAAATCTTTACTGATTAGGTTACTGTGATTTATAATAAATACTCTTAATGATGGTTTCATGTATACATAATGCACCACCATTCTCATCACCACTGTACCTACTAACTTCCCCCCAACGTCCATTCTTTTCAAAATTTCCAGCCCCAGCAAACTTAGTTCTGTGGAATAATTCTCATATTGTATTTCCATTGGTCCTTAATATGTATCCTTATGCTCGCTGAGAGAAATCCTTTTGTATATATCCCTTTACTTCTGACTCACTCTATTCTCCATTATAACCTCTAGTTTCATTCATATTTTGGCAAATCAAGTTATTTTGTCCATAGAGCTGCATAGTGTATGTTTGCACCATGATTTATCAATCTATTTATCATATTTGGCATTGGTGTTTTCTCTAGATTTTGGCTATCAAATTAAGCTTCACAATGAACATAGGCATAAATATATCCTTTCAAATTAATGTTTTTGTATTTTGAGATTAGATGCCAAGAAATGATGTTGCTGGGTCATAGGAAGCTCTATTTCTATGTTTTGAGAGATCTCCATGTTGCTTTTCATAAATATTGAACTAGAAGATATTTCCTCCCATCAACAATGGATGAAAGTTTCTTTCCTATCATAATCCATCTCTCTAGGCTTGAGAAGATATCTTAATGTTAATTTTATTTGTATTTACCTAATCATAAACTATAATAAGCAGTTTTTATATTACTGTTGGCCATCTGAGTATCTTTGCTTTTGTGGAAATATCTCAATTCTTCTTCCAAATTTGAATGGAATCATTGAATTTTTTGTTGTTGAATTTTGTGAGTGTTTTATAGATCTTGACTATTAGTCCTTTATATTATGTATTGTGTGCAAGTATTTTCTTCCATTTAATGGTGTGTCTTTTTTATTATTACTGAGTAAAACAATTCAATTTTATTTCTTTAGATATGGCAATCCATTTGCCAGCACCATTTGGAAACTTTCATGGTTTCACCTCAAGTATTTGAATTCTTCATATTAATTGTCAGTAAATTTGGGGTTTTAACTCAGTCTCTCAATTCTGTTCTCTTGCTCTTCAGGTCTATCGTTAGTCCAGAACCATGCAGTTTTGATTACTCTAGCATTGTAGTGTTGATTAGAATATAAAATATATAGTATAAAGTCCACATGTTGGGTGAGGCCACCCCAGGCACCATGTTTTTAACCCTTCAGGCAGATGCAGATGGGTCTGATGAAGGGTAGTGGTTGTAGAGAAATAATTCACAAGCAGTCAGTTAAAGTTTCATTAAAGTAAGCTTGCTTTTATTCCCTTGTGGCTTTTCTCCACCATGAGTCTCTCTGCTATCTTTCTTTCAGCAGCTTCTTTCTGCTACTCTTCTGGTGCTCTGTTTTTTGCTGCTCTCCCTTGCCCCTAGCCAAACTCTTTTATTTTTTATTTAAATAGCCCTTCTCATCTCAGGTGAAGGTGGGTCTGACCATCCAGGTGGGATTAACATCTCAAAAGAAGAGGCTAGGGAAACAGGAAGTTGGGGAAGGGATTCCTTACATTGTAGTATGAAAGTTGAAAAATGCATCTTCTCTCTTCCCATCTATTTTTTCCTTTGGAAATATTTTGGCACTCTAAGGAGTTTGTAGGGAGCCAAAATTTAGTTTCTGTGTTAAGTCTGTACTAATTATGAAGACTTGGTTGAAGCATTTTACTATTTTATGCCTCAGATTCCTCACCTGTGATGGTAACTTGGAAAACATGCCCTTAAAATGCTTTTCAACTTTCCTACATAAGGACTCCTGTGGCTTCTTTATAATTATTGGCAGTGTTTGGAAGTTGGACCATTTTTAACTTGAAGGTGGTTAGCTCCAATTTACCCAATGACTGTACTTTTTAATCTGAGTGAAATGGAATAGTACTGGGCTCAGCACAAACCCTCTTGGGCATATGAATGCTCTGGCAAAAATGTAGGAATAGAAGACAAAGAGGAACACAGAAGAGTTCTGTGGACCTGTCCCCCATTGACATGAACACAAATATTTATTCCTTCCGCCAATGACCTCAGTCTCTTTCCCAAACACCCCGTTTCATTTCTTGACAAGCCCTTTTAACAGAAGAACAAAACAAAACAAAACATTTTTTAGGTTCTGTGGTTTACTAAACTGTTACTCATAGTCATAGTAAAAGCCTGACACATCCTAGCTTGCACTCTTCTCCAGACACCTTCCTTCCCTGTGGTCGCTGTATCACCTTTCCTGTCCCACCCCCATCCTTCCCTGGGACTGCATCCAGCTTGGTTTAGTTTTCTAGTTCTGCTTTAGGTTCCTTTTTCCGTTTTATTTTGTGCCACGCATGGTGGTGCTCAGTGGTTGGTTACTCCTGATTCTTTACTCAGAGATCACTCCTGGTCAGCTCAGGGGACTGAGAACTGAATCCATGGTAGCCATTCTACACTTTGTACTATCTCTCACCTTATTTTAAATTATTTTATTACTTTTTTATTTGGGGGAGAGGGCCCACACCTGGCAACACTGAGGCATTACTCCTGGCTATGAGCTTAGAATTCACTCCTGGCAGGCTTTGGGGATCATGTGGTATGCCAGGAATCAAAACCAGGTCAGCCATATGCAAGGCAAATTCCTTACTCACAGTACTTTTACTCCAGCCCATCACTTTAGTAATAGTTTTGCTTTTGACTTTAAGCTATTTATGTGAAGAACAAAGCAAAAAAAAAAAATGGTAATAGGACCAAATTTCTTAAGAAGCAGAGATTCAAATATTTAAATTATTTTGGGGGACCACACCCAGTGATGCTCAGGGATTAGTCCTGGTTATGCACTCAAAAATCATTCCTGGCTTGGGGGACCACATGGAATGCCAGGGGGAGGATTGAACCGTGGTCCATCCTAGGCTGGCATGTGCAAGGCAGATGCCTTACCACTTGCGCCACTGCTCCAGCCCCATAATTTTTTTTTTGATCTTGATGCTTTCAGTTATTCTATTCCTATCTGTGGGATCATCATTGTGCCAAGGATGTGTCTTGGGTTGCTCTTTTTTTTTTATCTCTTTTAGCTGGTACTCTTTGGGTATGCAGAATTTGGTTGCATGTAGTAGTTAGCTCTGGAGTTTCTCTGTAATGATTTCTCTAACTGTTGATTCTTCCTAGTTTTGATTTTCTAATTGTTTGTTTCCTTCTGGGGTCTCTGGGACTCCAATAATTCTTACTTTGTTTTTGTTGAGCTTATAAAAGACTTCTATTTTCATCTGTTTTCATTATTTGACTATTTTTTCCATTGTCTGATCATTTGTTTTAAGGCTCTTTTCCATTCTCTTTTGTTGAATGGAAGCAAAAACCAGATATTTGCTGCCTCCAAGAAATGCACCTAAAAGAACAGGTTAGACAGACTTAGAATAAAAGGATAGAATTCAATTATTCAAGCCAGGGGTCCTCAAACTTTTTAAACAGGGGGCCAGTTCACTGTCCCTCAGACCATTTGAGGGTCTGACTATAGTAAAAACAAAACTTATGAACGAATTCTTATGCACACTGCATATATCTTATTTTTCAATGAAGAAACAAAACAGATACAAATACAATAGTGGCCCGCAGGCCATAGCTTGAGGACCACTGATTCAAGCCAATGAAAAACAAAAACAAAAAAAATCTGGGACAGCCATTCTTATATCAGACCAAATTGCATTCAACCTCAAGAAAGTACTCAGAGACAAAGAGGGTCACTACTTACTGATCAGGGGAACATTAGAGCAAAAGTGCTAACTCTGATTAACATCTATGTACCAAATGTAGAGCCAGAAAAATATGTAAGGCATTTGCTAAGAAACCTAGAGAACATATGGAAAGAAATGTGTTAGTAGTAGGAGATTTCAATACTCCATTATCACCACTAGACAGAAAACTAGCCAAAACATAAGAGCCTTAAATGAGAAACTAGAAGAACTAATAATAATGGACTTATATAGGGCTCTACACTCCCAGAAAACAGAATACACAATCTTTTCAAGTGCACATGGAATCTTCTGTAGAATAGACCATAGCTTAAGATGTAAATCTAACTTGCACAAAGTCACAAAATTAAGGATTATAAAAAACACCCTATCAGATCACTATGCAACAGAGATCAAGATTGACAGTAAAAAGAAGGTCTGGAGAAAATTCAACACCTGGAGACTAAACAACATGCTACTCAACAACAGCTGGATCAGGGAGGAAATTATGGAAGATATTAAAAATTCCTTGAGATGAATGGTAATGAAGAAACAAATTGTCAAAATTTGTGGGACACAGCAAAAGCTGTAATTAGAGGGAAATTTATATCAATGAAGGCCTTTGTAAGGAAAGAGGAGAACAACAAAATTAACAGCCTAAAGGAACACCTTAAGGATCTGGAAAAACAGCAGCAGAGAAACCCAAACACAGGCAGAAGGAAGGAAATAATAAAAACCAAAGCATAAATAAACAGCATAATTCAAAGAAAACAATACAAAAAAATCATAAGACCAGGAGCTGGGTTTTGTTGTTTTTTTTTAAAGAATAAACAAGATAGACAAACTTCTGGCAAGACTCACCAAAAAAAAAGGGGGAGCGGAAAACACTCAAATAAATAGGATAACAAATGAAAGGGGAGAAATTACAACAGGACCTCAAGAAATCCAAGACATCATAAGGGCTTATTATGAACAACTGTACTCAGTTAAGTTAGAGAACCCAGAAGAAATAGACAGGTTTCTGGAAAAATATCATCTTCCAAGACTTAATAAGGAGGATGTAGAATATCTATGCAGGCCAATCACAGTCAAGAAAATTGAAACAGCAATCAAGAAACTCCCCAAGAACAAAAGTCCAGGACCGGATGGTTTTACAGGTGAATTTTACCAAACATTCTGAGAAGAATTACTATCATTGATCCATAGGTTCTTCCAAAACATTGAAAATACAGGAATCCTCCCGAATTTTTCTTATAAGGTTAATATCACACTCATTCCCAAAGCTGGCAAAGACACTGCCAGGAAAGAAAATTGCAGACCAATCTCATTAATGAGCATAGATGCAAAAGTCCTCAACAAAATCTTAGCAAACCAAATCCAATACATCATCAAAAAAGATTATACACCATGACCATGTGGGTTTCATCTCAGGGATGCAAGGATGGTTCAACTTATGCAAATCAATCAACACCATACACCACATCAACAAGAAAAAAGACAAAAATCACATGTTTATATCAATCGATGCAGAGAAGGCATTCTACAAAATCTAACACCCATTCATGATGAAAACACTCAGCAAAATAGGGCTGAAAAGAACCTTTCTCAAGATAGTTACAGCTATCTATAAAAAGCCCACAGCTATTATCTTTAGTGTTGAACTAGGCAGGCTGTCCACTCACTCCACTCTTGTTCAACATAGTTTTAGAAGTCATAGCAATAGCAATTAGATAAGAAAAGGGAATCAAAGAAATCCAAATAGGGAAAGAGGAAGTCAAGCTATCTCTTTTTGCAAATGATATGATGATACACATGGAAAACCCTAAAGAGTCCACAGTAAAGCTTCTAAAAACAATAAACCAATACAGAAAAATGGCTGGCTACAAAGTCAATACACAAAAGACAGTAGTATTCCTCTATACAAATAATGAAGCAGAGAAAGACATCAAGGAGTCAATCCCATTTAAAATAGCACCTAAAAATATCAAATACCTAAGAATCAACCTGACAAGAGAAGTGAAATACCTATACCACAAAAACTTCAAAACACTTTAGAAAGAAATTAAAGAGGACCTAAGGAAATATAAGAACATCCCCTGCTCATGGGTAGGAAGAATCAACATTATCATAATAACTATCTTACCTAAATTACTATATTGATTCAATGGAACCCCTATCCAAATTCAGACATTATTTGTTAAGGAGTTGAAACAATGAATCATAGAATTTGTATGGAATCACAAAAAACCTAGGTTAGCCAAATCCATACTGAAAAACAAACAAAAAAACTGGGGGGGTGGGGAGTGTAATTTCTCTACCTAACCTGAAGCTCTACTATAAAGCCATAGTGATCAAAACAGCATGGTACTGGAACAAAGATAGAGTCTCAGACCAAAGGGTCAGAGTAAATATCCAATGACATACCCCCAAATATGTGGTCATCTAATATTTGACAAAGGAGCCCAGAATCCGAAACAGAAGAAAGACAGTCTCTTCAGCAAATGGTGTTGGAACAACTGGATAACCACCTGTAAGAAATTAAAGATTATCCATACCTTATACAAAAATCAACTCAAAATGGATTAAAGACCTTGAATCATTAAAATAGCAATACTCCCCAAAGGATTGTACAGATTTTATAAAATTCCTCTAAGGATACCCATGAATTCTTTAAAGAAGTGGATCAAACACTCCTGAACCTCATTTGGAACAACAAACACCCACGCATTTCTAAAGAAAGCCTTACAACAAAAAATAATGGGAGGCATCACTTTCCCCAACTTTTAATTGTACCACAAAGCAATAGTCATTAAAACAGCATGGTATTGGAATAAGGACAGATTCTGAGATCAATGGAATAGACTTGAGTATTCAGAGAATGCCTCCCAGACATACAACCAATTAATATTTGATAAATGGGCAAGAAATGCAAAATGGAGCAAGTAAAGCCAAAGTGGTGTTGGGAAAACTGTTCAGCCACATGTAAAAAAGTGAACTCGGATCTCCATCTAACACCATGCACAAAGGTCAAATTAAAATGTATTAAAGACCTTGATATCAGACCCCGAACCATAAGATACATAAAAGAACATGTAGGTAAAACACTCCATGACATTGAGACTAAAACAAATTTTCAAGGAGAAAATATTATTTTCCAAACAAGTGGAAGTGGAGATAAATAGATGAGAGTATATTAAGCACAGAAGCTTCTGTACCTCAAAGGAAATAGTAACTAGGATGCAAAGGCCTCCCACAAAATGGGAGAAACTATTCACTCAATACCCATCAGATAAGGGGATAATATATAAGATATACAAGTAATGGCAGAAAAAATCTAACCCCATCAAAAAATGGGAAGAAGAAATGAACAGACACTTTCTCAAAGAAGAAATACAAATGGCCAAAAAGCACATGAAAAAATGCTCCACATCAGAAAGATGGAAATCAAAACAACAATTAGGTACCATCTTATGCCACAGAGACTGGCATACATCACACACACACATACAAAAAAAAAAAAAAAAAAAAAAAAACAAGAACAATCAGTGCTGGCAGGGAGGTGGGGAAAAAAGAATTCTCATTTCCTGCTGGCTGGAATACCGTCTAGTCCAGCCCTTATGAAAAACAATTTGAAGATTTCTCAAAAAACTGAAAATTCAGCTCCCATTTGATCCAGCTATACCACTCCTAGAGATATACCCTAGGAACAAAAAAAAAATACAATACAAAAATATCTTCTGCACACCTATATTCATTGCAGCACTATTTACAATATCCAGAATCTGAAAACAACCCAGGTGCCTGACAACAGATAAGTAACTAAAGAAACTCTGGAACATATACACAAAGGAATGCTATGCAGTTGTCAGGATAGATGAAGTCATGAAATTTTCCTATACATGGATGGACATGGAAACTATTAAGCTGAGTGAAATAACTCAAAAGGATAGAGAAAGATGCAAAATTGTCTCACTCATCTATGGGATTTAAGAAAAATAAAAGATATCATTATAATAATACAAATAGGCAATAGAGATGAGGCTGAAGGACTGGCCCAAGGTATAAAGCTTACCACAAAGAGTGGAGAGTTATTTAGAGAAATAAATACAATGACAACTAACATGACAATGATAGTGCAATGCAATGATAGTGGCAATGATAGAATGCCTGTCTTGAATACAGGCAGGGGCTTGGGGGGAGGAAAATGGGGCATTGGTGGTGGGAATATTACACTGATGAAAAGGGGTGTCCTTTTTTATAACTGAAACTCAACTACAAACATGTTTGTATTCATAGTGCTTAAGTAAAGATATTAATTTAACATAAAGATTGCTCACTCCTTTACCTGCCTCAGTCTCTCTGATAGGTTCTTTATAAAGGAAGAGAAACAAAGTCTGCACAAGGCCTACCTAGGCCCTTCTGAAAACCCTCAGGTATTGCACATATAAAAACAAGCATTCAAAATCTCACCCCTAAGGTCCATTTTCTCAAAACAAAGGACTCATCATTTTCAAAGCACTGGGGGAGTGGTGTGTGTAAGGCATCATTTATACTCAAAGATTTATTCTATCCTCTGTACCTAGATGTGTCTTTAAGCACCTAGAACCTTTGGCTTAGGATCTGTGTTAGTAGTATGGGACAAAAACCTAAAACATCTACCAGGAGCCTCACAAGCTTGAGTAAGGTTTGGGTTTCTTTCCAATTTCTTTGTTCCTCTCATTATGCTTTAGATCCTTACTTTGTGGTTTCTACCTCCAAGCTTGCAAAAGAACAAATAATGAAAAACCTCCAAGCTTGCAAAAGAACAAATAATGAAAAAACCTCCAAGCTTGCAAAAGAACAAATAGCAGCAATTTGTAACTAGATTTTTCTAGATTCAACACTGAACCAAGAAGAGAAAGTCTGCTTCCCAAATAACCTAAAAAAATCCTGAAATTAAATATTGTGGACTCTGATTGTTCTGATCAGTGTTATGTTTTTTCTCTTGAAACCCATCCTAGTAGCCAGGAAATATATATCTACAAAACATTTCTTAAGTGTTTGGAAACCTGGAATGGAGATAAACCTAACTTGAAATACATAGTTGAGAAATGTAAAGACTATTGGGATCGAAATAGGAGACAATTAATAATGAGGTCCTTAACATGTTTGAAAATGTTAAGCAAAAAAGCTAAATCATTTATACTGTACGTCAGCTTCCTGATGCCAGAATGCAGTTGAATGCCCAGGGAAGGGAGAAAGCTAGCTGTGCTATAGTAAAGGGGTCAGGAAGAAGAAGTGATGGTGAAATGCTGGGGCACTAACAGACACTTGAGAGAGCTTAATTCAGACTGTATCTTTGACAATACTAATGCTGAGTAATATTTATTTAGCTGAGTGTAATAAGCAGTGTAAAGAGTCTCATCTCTCAAATTGGCACAGCAAGGGGCCCACAGCAGCCAGGCTGTTGATAATTAACAGTGAAATTCCTGGCATGTTCTCTCCCTGCACCATCTGAAGGGATGCCTGGGACTGTAGGGCAAATTCATTTTCCCCTTGCTGACTGTGATAAGGATAGAACTTGCTGCAGAAAATTACTGGAAAGGCAGACAGCCAAAGGCAAAACAAAATGGCTGCTCTGAGAAGGCAGGCGGGGCTGAGGAAGACAAACCTCTCTTACCTATGAGAGATCACATATTCACAGACTTTGCATTTTTAGTACCATAAGCATAGACCAAAACCGGCAAAGAGTTATGCTGCTTTCAATTCACTGATGCTGCAGTTAAAACAGTCATTGCAGAACTGAAGAATGTCTGAATGCAAATGAAACGAACTCTGTATAGTTCAGTTGTGTTTACTGCTAAAGAAAAAAGCCAGACAAATCTATAGCTCCTTTAGTCTCACCGGAAATTTATTATGGAGCTGACACAATCCAAACCTCATCTGCCACTTATGAATTGACAATTAATCTATCTTCTTAAAATCCAGTGTGAAAGTATATTTCCGTTTTCTAGTTGAATCACTTATTAGAATTCATACAGCAAGTCAGTAGAAGATAAAAATCTGAATTCTAATCAACACTAGTTATACTAATTCTGGAAGTCTCCAATTAATTAATAATAGTAATGGTGATTGAGATAATAGATAATAACTAATTAGCTCTCAAAATATACCAAGCACTATGCTAAATAATATACATGTACTGTAAGTCTTTGACTTGAATGCTATATCCATAATTTAGTGAAGAAAATTAAGCTTGTAGATTTTATGAACGTTTCAAAGAACATACAAATAATAACTGTATAGCCATGATTTGATCTCATAGTTTCATTCAAGATCCTATGCCTATATCCATGTTGTACTCAAGAAAAGATCAGAAGTGATAAAAATCTGAGTTCCCATTTGGCTTGAGGATTAAGATCCTTGGGTTGGAGAGATAATATAGCAGACAGGATGGTTGTTGTGTATGTGACTGACCCTATTTAGACCCCTGACACCTCCCCAGTTTGCAGCCCTAAGCAGTGACAGGTGTGTTCCTCAAACAAAGAGTTAAATGACTAAAATAAAATAAAATTCTGCCAGCTTCATTGAAAGCAGACCCATTTGATCTGTGTGATATGAAAGTTAGTCATTACCATTAGAATTTTCAGAGACTTAAAATTTGGGAACTGATGTCGGTATTCCTTTCGCAGGCAAGAAGATGCCAGTTCTAATTTTCACATTTTGGGGGGTCTTTCTTGCTTCAGAATAAAAATGTTCAGAGAAGGAGAACTGAAGTAAAGGAGTTTTATTGTGGGGGGATACTAATTTTAAGGAGATGGTGGGAAAAAAAGTTGTTAAAAAAAAACAACGTTGTAGTTGTTTTTGTTGGCCACACCTAGGGCCAGTCTCTGTCTCTGCATTTGGGAACTATACTTGGTATTGCCCAGGGATCCATGTGAAATGCCAAGGATTGAATCTGGGTCAGCTGCTTGCAAGGCAAATACCCTACCACTCTAGCTTCAGTAAAATATAAAACACCCCCAAACAAACAAACAAACAAAAAGTCAACCCATTCTTATTCTAACAAAGGGCACAGGACATCCCCAAATTGAGTACTATGAAGTAGAAATTACCCAGAGCTGAGGCATATGGAATGTTATAAAATGAAAAACACAAATTGTGTATTCCAAATTGAGCTACAAGTGTTTCCAAAATGGAATGAGAAGTTGTTATAAAATTATAAAACTTATTCTCTAAGTCCTTCCTTGGCTTGGCTTGGGGCTTTCTATGCAGAGAAAAGTTCATTGTTAATGTGTTATCAAGAGAAGAGAACTCTGAGGTCAGTTGGTCTCTCCAACTCAAGGAGACCTATGAGTGATTTCTGGTGGAGGTCTGGTCTTTGCTTTGAGTTTAATCTAGAATGAGTCCTTTATAGAATACATCTTTTCTCTCCAAACATTTCTTGATATTTTTTTTTGGTAGGATTTTCTGTCCCTCAAAAAAATTTATATTTTAAATTTTGACTTCTAGAAGTATATTATCAAGAAACATCATCTATGACTATCACTTACCTTTCTTTTTCCTTCTCAGTTTAGCCAGTATTTTAAATGACTCCCACAGAAGTTTTCTTTCCAAAGAAGAAATGACTTATTTTATGTGGTCTAGTATTTCTTCCCTTTTTTCCTAATCAAGAAAGTCATACATTTATTGCACTATGTAGAATTGTTGTGGTTTTGAAGATTCAGACACTTGCTTTTAGCAGATTATATGTGAATCAATTCAAAAATGAATTTAAAGACTATTTTTCTGAGTGTCAGTTTAAAATATAGATATACCAGAATTTGGAACTGAAATTATTTTCTTTCATTGTTGATTCTTCTGTCAAGACTGTGCAAGCGGCATACCAGAATTAGAGCACAGTGGAAATGTCTGATTCCCCCCAAGGTATTCCTGCAGAAAATTGTCTTTCTTCCTCCTTGCTTCCCCACCCCTGATCTGCATGACTTCCAATTCTCCTTCCTCCACTTTCTCCAGATGGCAGACATCTTTAAGCCTCCTGTCTCCTGAAAATTCTTCCTATTGAAGTGGAGCCAATTCCTGTAATTCAACTTCCCTCTCTTTCTACCCTATTAAAATAGTATTATTGTAACAGGAGAAATGGATTAACTCTGACATTTTAAACCTTAGACTTTACTCTTAGGAAAATTATATTTCATAGAAAACTGACACAGGATGACCATAGAATTGACCGTCTCCACACACACATATCTATCTGTAGGGGTCTGTGTCAAATAGATAAAGGAGCAATCCACACATTTAACACACACACACACACACACACACACACACACACGCACGCATGCACACACATAAATAGCAGAGACAAGAATAGTATGCAATATGCCTGAGTGTAGGTTATAGTGCTTTTTAATTTTTCTATGCTTATTTAAACACAAAATGACTCCTTTTATATACTAAGACAGCTATTATCTTGTTCAGTTTTTCTATATTATAAATTCTGCCTCCTAAAGACCAGCGTACTCCCTAAGACAGTCCAAGGATTGTTATTCTAGGAGTTTCTTTGGCAGAGCTAGTGGGCACCATGGGTGTGGGCCTACTGAGGAGCATGAAACAGTTGTAGCATCTGTGTCTTCTTGTACTACTCACTGGAGGCTTCTCTGAATTGCCAAGAGACCCCACCTCACTCTTTTCTTTTCAAATTTGGAGGGCAGAAAGGAGGAGACCCCCCCCCTTATTGAGAGGGAAGGAGCCAGGAGGACCTTCCTCTCCCTGTCCTCAAGTCCCAGGCTGTGAGTTCATAGGTGGTCAGTGTAGACGCCAACCCTCAGAGAACCAAGGGCCCAGGGAGCAGAAACCAATGGGAGGCCAGACAGAACATAAGGGACTTTGGGGAATCCAGCTGATTCGTTTTTGATATTTCTGAAGGGCAGTGACTGCTGCTCAAGGTGGGCATGGGGTGAGGGGTGCAGGACAGTTGTGCCTTTGGACTTGGTCACATTCCCTGAGTGCTTGGATAGCGGGTCCTCTTGAGTCTCCCGGTGGTTCTGACATCCCAAGATGGTCTGACAGGCCTTTGCCCAGAAGCAGGAGCCGCTGTAAAAGTGATTGTGTAAATTAGGCAGGTCCTAGGGGCTCAGAGACAGAGCAGGCTAGGAATCACCCTGGAACCGACCAGCAGCTTTGCTGCCCCCCCCCAACGAGCACCCCTCTCTCCCTGCAGCCAAATTCCTCTTTTTTGGAGGTGGAGATGTGCCCCTGTGGCTCTATGTAATAGTTGGGTGATTCTTTTCTTCCTCCATCCATTCTGGGGGTATGGGACTGCCTCCCCTGGACAAGGCCTACAAGGCCTGGGAGTCGTGGGGACGGGTGTGGTGGCTCCGTGGCAGTTGGCGGTACTGTGAGGTTATGGGACAATTGGGGGTGTTGAGACATGATGGCTCTGAGGCTCAGGGAGGGGTTGGAGGAAAACAGAGCCCATCACCCAGCCAGGCCCCGGGGTCCTTTCCTCTTCCTCCTGCTCCACCCTGTGCTCTGTGTCCTCTGCAGAGATGACACCATCGAAGCCCAGTACAGAGAGCCACTGTAAGTCTCCTGTCTACCTCTCTTGACCTCCGCAAGGGAACCCCAGGCCGTGCCCCCACCACCGGGCTGTCCTCTCCTCTCTGGGGCCCTGGGCACCCCTGCCTGAAGTTCAACTCCAGAACAACTTCTGGCGCCACTTACCTACTTGGCCTTCCCACCACCACCCCTGCTCCCCCTGGGCACAAGGACCCTCGAGCCCCCGACCACAGCCTCGCAGGGCCTGGAGGGAGAGGTGCCGGCTCTCGGGGCCAAAGGGGTTCCGGAGCTCTTGGGCTCTGTCGGATCACCGCGTGAGCCCTGAAGAAACCGGGTGGTCAAAGCCCTAAGATGCCTTTTCTGTTGCTTTGCTGCTCAAGAGGAATAAAACAACGTTTCGTTGACTCTGTTGGTTTTCTTGACACTGCGAGTGTGGAGTTCAGGGGAAAGATTGTGGGGGGTGGGGGACATAGCTCTTAGAGACCCCTGCCGCCTCCTGGAGATCCTTTGGAAGCGGACACCCGGTGCTCTCTTGCACTGGTTAAAGGTTGAAGGGCTTTCAGTTTTTAGAAAGTTAGAAGCAGCCCCTTCCCTATCAATGCTCTAGAGCATTTTCCTGAAGAGAATCAAGGATTCAGTTGCCCCCAGAAGCAGAATGTGGCACCCGATTGACAGGAAGGCGGGAACCAGAGGTGGCCATGCAGATGTGTCTGAATGTGAAGGTCTGTTGTGTCATTGGTTCCTCTGGGAAGGACACGAGTGGTGAGGCCCTTCCCAGAACAATCCCTCGCTCCAAGAGGAGATGCTGAAGAGAGGTGCTGGGAAGCAACACTGACTGGATGGCCACCTGCCCCTGGGGTCCAAAGGGAGAGGGAGAAGCAATGCCTCCTGGGACTGTGCGAAGTGGCGATGTGAAGAACATTCAAGAGGGAAGTGGTCCTCAATGGAACTTCAGTGTCCTTCTCAGGCTTGCTACACACCCCTCCCTAGCTGGGCACAGCCCCTGCCCGGATGCTGACCTTGTGTCCCACACAATGCCCTGCTGCTCTTGGGAAGTGTCTGTAGGTCGAATTCCTACAGTCTTGAAGCAGAAGTTCAGGGCTACAGGTGCCTGGGGTCCCACCAAGGAGTCCTATGAAAATGTGGTATTTGTTGCGAAGACACTAATATCTACTCTCCTTAGGGTTCTGTAGCAAGGCACTGCCCAGGGTCTCAACAATGAGATGACATTTTTCTTTTTCTTTTTCTTTTTTTTCTTTTTTTTTTTTTTTTTTGGTTTTTTGGCCACACCCGGCGGTGGTCAGGGGTTACTCCTGGCTGTCTGCTCAGAAATAGCTCCTGGCAGGCACGGGGGACCATATGGGACACCGGGATTCGAACCAACCACCTTTGGTCCTGGATCAGCTGTTTGCAAGGCAAACGCCGCTGTGCTATCTCTCCGGCCCGAGATGACATTTTTCTAGTGGGCACTTGAAGTCATTTTTTTAGACTTTCTGAATGACTGTTCCTAAGTAAACAAAAACAAAGAAACAAAAAAAAAACAACACACACAAACAAAAATCCCTCCAATAAACAACAACAAAAAAAAACTCCTGAAACCAAACTTAAGTAAACAACCCCCAAAATAAGAGAGAATGAATAACCTGAAATGCATTAGTCATCTCAGCATAGCCTTTCTTTCCCCTCATCCCTCATCCATTATGTTCTATGCTGCTCCTTGCAGGCTCAGGTAGCCATTGTAAAAAATGGCAGTCGTTCTGATATAGCCAACGCTGTACTTAAGAGTGTTTAAAAACCTGCTCTTGTGGATAGGCAAAGAAAAGTGTGTGATTAAAATAACTAAAATGTTATAGTATAAATTATATTTATATAATATATATTGATCATATATTATATAAATGTATTTTTGTAAATGAATGTAGAAATTTTATTTTTACATAATACTTAACCTGACTTCTGCTCAACTCTTCTATGCAGAGCCTAACTATGATTATAATTCAATCATTAACTCATAAAATTAGACTGCACATAAATGTTGGCTTGCTCCCCAACTCAGAAGTTCCTCATGTCATCGACAAACATACATTTTGATGTATTAGTCCCTGTTTCATCTACTTGGGGGAAAGATGGAGGGAGGGAATGAATGCAAATAATAAATATATATGATATATCATATTATTACATGATTAATGAGTCCCATCATTCATCAAAAATAGTAGGAATTATTTGATGAGCAGACAATAGCTATCAGTGAAAGAAAATAGGCCCATTTTGTTCTTTTCACACCATACAGTCAAGTAACATATTTAAGTGTAAGCTGAATAGTTAGAAGGCTGGACATCGATTCCCATAATTCGCCGCCCCCTCTCACAAGGATGACTGTCCTTCTGTTAAAAAAATAAATAAAGGGGCCGGGCGGTGGCGCTGGAGGTAAGGTGCCTGCCTTACCTGCGCTAGCCTAGGAGACGGACCGCGGTTCGATCCCCCGGCGTCCCATATGGTCCCCCAAGCCAGGAGCGACTTCTGAGCGCATAGCCAGGAGTAACCCCTGAGCGTTACCGGGTGTGGCCCAAAAACCAAAAAATAAATAAATAAATAAATAAATAAATAAATAAATAAATAAATAAATAAATAAAATGACAGGCAGCAGACAGCTCAGTGGGCTGTCAGGCTGGATAAATGTCCTCAGCAGGCTGCATGTGGTCTGTGGGCCATAGTTTAAGGACCCCTGCTCTAAACTAAGAAAGGCCCCTGTGGTTTACACAATTATTATAAAGGAATAAGAGTAGCATCTATCTCTTCTAGTTAACATGTGCAATTTCCTATTTTTCCCCTTTCTCCCAACTTATAATCATGGAATCCCCTTTAGGAGTCTTCATCAGTTGATATTCACAATAAATGTAATAAAAAAGACCATGCTAATATACATTGGCAAAGTAGCAGAGTAAATATTATTGGGTTAAACCATTATGAGAAGGGGAATATTTTTACTGCAGTATAAACTAACCTCTTCTGAACAAATGCATCATTCATATCCAGGTCATAGGGCTCAAAATGGAAACAATTTCTTCTGAGTCTGTTGTTTCTCTGAATAAAAATAGAAAAGCTCTATGTGTACAAAGGGAAAATTAGATAGAAGCAAGAAATCAAATTTGATAAGGTCAATCTTAAGCATGATTTCCAATAAACAATGAACATAGGAAGAAATAATAGTATTACCAGCATAAATGGATATTTATTTAAATGCTCTCTGAGTTTGAACACCTTTCCCTACACAGTGGGTAGAGTACCATAGAAGCTGTGTACATATACCTAAGATGCTTTTCCTAGAAGATTTATAATTTGCATTCCCCTCCTTCTATATATGCTGTTGAGATTTTTTTCCCTATAAGTACAAATAAACCTTTAAGATTCACTTCCAGCTTTCTGAATCACTTGTATTTTGCTTTGATTTTAACTACAGGGAACTGAAGGCCACAGGAAAACACACACACACACACACACACACACACACACACACACACACACGTGCCAAAGAAGAGAGGGGAAAAAGGAGAGAGGAAGGAAGAAGAAATGATTTCACAAAGAAATGAGAATGTTATTAATTCAAGTGGAAAGAGCAAGAAAAGGTCTTTAAAAGTTGTGGCTAGACCTCTATTTTTGGATTCTGTTATGAGAATCTTGAATTTATTGTTTTTGTAAGAATTGAAAAGTTAGATATTTGCATGGTATTTTATAGTGGGCAAGATCCTTAAAATAAAATGCTTAATGCAAGTGTCTTAGGAAAAGGTCATTAAAACGAAAATATATTTTTTATTTTAATTCCATGACCTCTACTGTTGGCTGTTTGACTTGTGACAGTAGGCTCAGTTTCCTGAGTCATGACTTCCTCATTGTAAACAAAGAACAATAATTGCAGAGGACTTAGATCTGCAGTAGAATGCTTGTGGATTCCACCCAGAGCACCTGTTAGGCCTGTGTTAACACCCCAATGATAAGACAAAGAGTCCACAGGGCAATGGAAGTTACAAAGCAGGGTTTATTAAGCCAGCATGCTGGGGTCTAACCGCTCCTGTCACAGCAGGTTCAGGTTTGACCCCAAGTCTAAGGGATTCAGAGTTTACGTAGCCATTATCAGTTTGTTCATGTGTCAGGGGCAGATATTCAGCCCCAGGAAGTAGATACCAGAAATACATAATTCAAATAACACAAGCAATATAATCACCTTTTCTGATATTGACCTATCCTCTGAAATTCTCTGTAAAATGAAGTGCCCAGATGGAGATTTCTCTAGCATTTCTGTGTTTATGCAAAAGAACAAGCCAAGATTATTCAGTTATCTGACAAGTTTCAAGGTGAAGGTGGAGACAAAAAAAACTATTTTTCTGTAGTTGATTGAATTAAATGCATTCTAGTGGGCTTAAATTAAAGCCCACTCCTCTTTGGTAATCTATGTGGAAGTGTACTTACTGGTTGTAATAGACCAGATCATAAAGAACTGAAAGCTGTAAATGCAATCACTAGTCTAGATAGAACTTTACTGAGGAAAACTTAACCTGGATAGGAGAAGTAAGAAGTAACTAAGAGCTATGCTATTTACTGCTGTAGGGCCTGATCAGTTTAACTAATACCCCCTGTCTAATTGATCTTATCCTTTTCAGGTGTTGAAACTGCAGAACAAAACTAGTTAATTGCTCATTTGGAACTAAGGTAGCATGATATTTACCCCTTCTTAGGTAGAAACCTGTTGGCTACCGTGACCTGACAGTGGCCACTTTTGCAAAAGCCTCTCTGCCATTTTCCAGCTTTGCACCTGCAAACTGCCTACGTGCTGTTTGCTACAAGGCCCCTGGGGCCAGCAGGAAAAAAGCAGCCACAAAAGTAATAAATAATTTCTTAGCCCAGGGGAGAGGAACACAGCCTGGTACCACTCCCAGGAATGAAGCTATACTCCCCTGGCCCGCATTCTTGAGTTAACAAGGTATTCATTATAGTTTGTGCAACATTGTTTTTACAAAGTTATTTCTTAAGACCATTGCCCCACCATAAATCTGTTAAGAGCTTGGGAATGTGGTCAAGCAAACCCTACCTAGGGTCACAGGGTGTTTCCATGGAAACTGCTTATCTAGCATGACTTGCAGGTTGTACTGCCCCCTGTCCCACTGCCCACTTTCCATATTTGGGGAATGATGTTATGTTCCTTGTTCCACCCTACCTGTCCTGTGTTTATACCTTATTTGGAATAATGAAATGGCCTGCGCGCCAAAAAGAGTGATTGACATTACCTATGCCTGCCCCTTTTTACCTTGTCTATATAAGAAAATGCAGGGTCACATTAAAACGCCTTTGAACGGAATTTCTGTCTTGGGTCATTTGTCATTAACCTCTCCCAGATTTCTTACAGGTGTGGTGTGATCTGAGCCTCGCAAAATAAAGGTGCGGCTGTTCGTGAGCCTCTCGTCCACTCTCTGCTGGCCGGGCCCCTTCGGGGGCTTACAGGACACCTGCAGAGACCACAGTCCTTTGCCAGCCTGAAGAAGTTACAGAAGAAGGACCTTTGGCCACACAACTTTTTAATGACTATTAAGGTGGTGAAATAACTAGGGAAAATTTGGAACAGGAAAGCTTCCAGGGGAATAAGGGAAAAGAAGGGCCACGATAATTTAACAAGGCCATTGACATCAATTGGAAATTACATTATGCTTATCTATCCCAGAGGTTGGGCAAGTAGCAAGAATTAATGGGACACTGACATTTAAAGAGGAAAGAAGAAGCAAAAATTATGGCTCCCCTTGGTAATGTTAAGGGTCAAAGAATTAGCACCAGGTGCGTAAGATATTTCTTTATCTCTTTCTGGCTCAGTGCAGGAAAGACAACTGGATGTTTGGGCCCTATGTTGTTCTCTCCAATCCAACAGCTGTTTAATTGCAGAATTGAAGAAGCAGGAACCTCAGTTCTCTTCACAGTGGAGTCACAGCATGAATAAGAAGGATGCCCTGCAGATCCAGCTGACTCAGCTCACAGGACCAGGATAGAGGGCAGATAGTCCTGGTGTTCCTGATGACTGTGGCTGTGCAGTGACTGCAGGACAACCAGAAAGAATAAACAGCCTCTCACCCAGACTGTGGATGGTGGTTTTGTGGGTCAAACTGTCACTCTGGAGATCCTTGCCCTAAACTTTGACTTACGTGACATGTTTGGGGATTCTGGTTTTGCCCAACAAGATCTCCTCTTACTGAGGTATAAGTGTTAAAAGAAGTGGATACTAACCCATGGATTCGGGTTCTGGGATAGGGAAATTGCCCCAAGAACATTCTTATTTTGTGCTAGTACAGAATGGAGTTCCCCAAAATGTGGGGAGAGGCATTTTCTCTGTAGGGTATAGGAATGTGTCAGGGAAGCTACCTGGCAGCACAGAGAGAGCTGGACCACAAGGCTAAGGCTGGAAGTCTCAAGCAGAGTTTTGTGAGTGCTGTTAACCAGAGCTGTCTGGCCCAAATATCGATATGGCCTTTAAGAGAATGTGCCCAGACTAACTTCCTAGTGGGGAGCATCAGTTAAGTCAAATAAGAAAGAGGGACTCAACAGCTCAGTACTGTCTTAAGGTGCAGTGTAAGCCCCACAACCTTATACCTTATCTTGGCCCAATAAGTAAAGTGGAAGAAGCACTCAGGACCATAATGATGGGGGCAGTGTTACAGACAGCAGACTCTGGCTGCCCCATGACTGAGAGGAGGATCAACCCAGCAGGACACATGCCATGTGGCAGGTATCTCAGGTTCTGAGTAGGGAGAGATGCCATTTTGTAAGAACTACATGGTATAAACCACATGCTAGGTCTTCACAAGCCTATTTTTATAGACCCCACCCCAGGCTACCTGGACATACCATGTAGCCTATCAGGGAAGAACAAGGAAGCAGTAGGAAGGTATCCCTAGACAATAGCCAATCATTTTAAGGACCATATGGGACACCGAGGATAGAACCGAGGTCCATCTTAGATCTGCCACATGCAAACGCCCTATCACTGTGCTATTGATCTGGCCCCTGTAATTAAAGATCTTGGTTTTTTCACACATCCTATGTCTAAGTCAGGGTGTCACAGAGCATCTTCCGGTTTCATCTCACAATTAGGTGGAAATTAGGGAAACCTGTCCTGAAAACAAGTTGTTGCTGTTTCCAAGACATCAGGGTATCCTATAAACCCAACTTGGAGCAAGTCAGTGTCAGTCAGGGCTTTTGATTTCTGGAGCTGATGTAGAAAACCATACCAGTTCTAAGATGGTAGTAACTCTTCTCTGAATGTTTGATAAAATTCACCCATAAACCTGCCTGATCCTTGGGGAAATTCTGATTTCTGTTTTCATGTCCTTACTTGTGATTGGCCTTTTTAGCCTTTCTATTTCCTCCTTATTAAGTCTCTGAAGATGATATTTTTCCAGAAATACGTTCATTTCTTCTGGGTCCTCTAACTTAATTGAAAATAGTTGTTTATAATAACAACTTGTTATATTATATGGGCCGGAGAGTTAGCACAGCGATAGAGTATTTACTTTCCATGTAGCTGATCCAGGATGGGCCTGGGTTTGATTCCCAGCATCCCATATGGTCCCCAATCCTGCCATGAGTGATTTCTGAGTGCAGAGCAGGAAGTAATCCCTGAACGCCACATATGTCATATATATAGATATGATTTCATATATGTACATACATATGTATATATATATATATACATATATGGTTAGTTTCATGGGGAAGTAATTTCTATTGGAAACTGAATGGGACATGGCTTTGTGTATCAAGGAACTGACCCCTGGTTTCATATATGTATATATATAAGCCTTCATGATGTCTTAGATTTCTTGGGGTTTTGTTGTAATTTCTCCCCATTCATTTCTAATCCAATTTATTTGAGTAGTTTTCCTTTTTGCCTTATAACTCTTGTCAGAAGTTTGTCTTTATTTTTTCAAAAACCAGCTCCTGGTATCATCAATTCTCTTATTTTCTTTATTTTCTTTGTTTCTCTATTGTTGATTTGTGCTCTGGTTTTTATTATGTCTTTTTGTCTGCTTGTGTTTGGGTTCCTTTGCTGTTGGTTTTCCACTTATTTAAGGTGTCCCTTAGGATTGTTGATTTTATCTTTTTCTTCTTTCCTAATGTAGGCCTTTATTGCTATGAGTTTTCCCCTCTCCCCCTAATTACCATAAATTTTGACGATTTGTTTCTTGATATCTGAGATCTTTTTATTTCTTTCTTGACTTCCTCTTTGATTCAGCTGTTGTTGAGTAGCATGTTGTTCAGTATCCATGAGTTAAATTTTCTCCACATATTTTTTTTACAGTCAATCTTTATCACTGTGGCACTGTGGTCTGATAGGGCACTTGGTATAATTCTTTTTGTTTGTTTGTTTGTTTTGTTGTTTGTTTTGTTTTGTTTTTGGGCCACACCTGGCGTTGCTCAGGGGTTACTCCTGGCTGTCTGCTCAGAAATAGCTCCTGGCAGGCACGGGGGACCATATGGGACACCGGGATTCGAACCAACCACCTTTGGTCCTGGATCGGCTGCTTGCAAGGCAAACGCCGCTATGCTATCTCTCCGGGCCCTGGTATAATTCTCATATTTGTGACATTTTTTTAAGTTAGGTTTGTGTCCTAAAATGTGGTCTAACCTTGAGAAGGTCCAATGTGCATTTGAGAAACATGTGTATTCAGCCTTTTGACTATGAAAGGTCCTGTAGAGATCCGTTAGTTTTATTTCTTCTAGTTTCTCATTTAGGGCTCTGCTGTCTTTGCTAGAGTTCTGCTTAGTGAATCTGTCTAGAGGCGACAATGGCATGTTGAAATCACTCGCTACTATCACGTTTCCATTCTTTTTGTTTTGTTTTGTTTTTTTGTTTTTTTTTTTCGGCCACACCCTTTTGATGCTCAGGGGTTATTCCTGGCTGAACGCTCAGAAATTGCCCCTGGCTTGGGGGGACCATATGGGACACCGGGGGGATCGAACCTCGGTCCTTCCTTGGCTAGGGCTTGCAAGGCAGACACCTTACCTCTAGCGCCACCTCACCGTCCCTACGTTTCCATTCTTATGTTTCTGTAGGTTTGCGAGAAAAAGCCTTTCGTATTTTGCTGGTTCTACTTTGTTGCATAAATGTTTATCAGAGTTAGCACTTCTCGGTCTATTTTTTTCGTTGACGAATAAGTAGTGTTTGCTCATCTTTGTCTCTAAGTACTTTCTGAAGGTTGAAGGCAATTTGGTCTGATATAAGTATGGCTATCCCAGCTTTTTTTTCCCCCAGTGGCTTGTATATCTGTTTTCCATTCTTTTACTCTCTGCCTGTGTCTATCCTGGACTTTTAATGTGTTTCTTCCAGGCAGCATATGACTGGGTTTTGTTGGGAGAGTGTAGTCCATTGACATTTAAGAAAACTATTGACAGGAAAGGCTGTTATGTCCTTTGTGTGGGGTTGTTGTTACAATTGTGTATTTGGTTTATGTAACTGATCTTTGGTTAGTTCATTTAGAGTCGGTTTGATTAGAGCAAATATTTCGAGTTCTTTTTTGTCTGAGATTCTTTTTAACCCTCCAGAGTTTTGCTGGCTAGTGGACTCTATGTTGAAAGTTTCATTCAGTTTGAATGTATCATTCCACTCTATTTTTGCCTTGTTTGTTTCAAATGGGAGATCTGGTTTTATTTTCATGTTCTTTCTTTCTTTTCTTCTTTTTTTTTTCAGGCCACACCCATTAGATGCTCAGGGGTTACTCCTGGCTAAGCGCTCAGAAATTGCCCCTAGCTTGGGGGAGGGGACCATATGGGAGGGACACTGGGGGATCGAACTGCTGTCCTTCCTTGGCTAGCGCTTGCAAGGCAGACACCTTACCTCTAGCGCCACCTCGCAGCCCCTCTCATGTTCTTTCTTACTTGAGGTTTTTTTTCCCCTTACGGCTTTAAAGATTCTCTCTCTCTTTGTTTTTGCCATTTGGACTATGATATGTCTTGGTGTTGTTATTCTAGGGTCTATTTAGTACTTGTAGAGCAGACTCCTTCTAGAGAGTGGGAAAGTTCTCTGCTATTATTTCCCTTACTACTTATTCTTCCCATTTCCCTTTTTCCTCTTCTTCTGGTATTCCTATAATTCAGAGATTATTTCTTTTGTTTTTGTTCATTAAGCACTTTACATTTTTTCCAATGTTTTGCCTTTCCTTTCTTTTTTGACTTTATCACTACTGCATTGTAATTTGTCTTCAAGTTTGTCTATGACATTCTCCACCTGTGTGATTCTGCTACAATGGCTTGCTAACATGTTTTTAGTTTTCAGTTCCATTTGTATAAACTCATCTTCTGAAATAGTTCTTCTTTGAGTCCGTTGAATTGATTATCTATAGATTTCTTAATTTTGCAGGTTATTGCAGGCTTGATTTCTTCTTTCTTTCTCTTCCTTCCTAACTTTCTTTCATGTTGGAGTCACACCTGGCATTGCAGTGCTCAAGAGTTATTCCTGGTTCTGTGCTCAGAAATCGCTCCCAGCATGTTAGAGGACCATATGGGATGCCAGGATTTGAACCACCATCCGTCCTGAGTCAGCAAACGCCCTATTGCTGTGCTATCTCTCAGGCCCCACAGGCTTCATTTCTATTGCTAAAACATTAAGTGTTGATTTTTAAGTCTTTATATATAAAGATCAGGCATTTTGGTGGACTTGGAAATTTGCCAGAATTTCTCTCCATATCCCCAACTGCAGTTGTCTTCCTTGGCTTCCTCATTATTCTTTGCATTTGATGGGTTAAATGCTGAAATTTCAGGGTGCTTAAGAAAGTGATCTACTCAACTGTTTGTAAAAAAAAAAAAGTTGGCTAGAGGTATATCTACTTTAGAGTTTTTTTTTTCCTAAACAAGCTAGGTTATCTACAAATGATTAAAAAATATTGCAAACTAGATCATTGTTTAGCTGGGTTTTGAGCTGTTGACTTTCTAGGAGAAAGAAGTGCTAGGTTCAGTTAGAGAAAAATTATACTGACAACTATCATGACAATGGTAGTAAGTGAGAGAAACAGAATGCCTGTTTTGAAGACAGGCATGGGTAGGATAGGATGGATATCAGGGGCATTGGGTGTAGAAGAGGGTTTGTTCTTTTTCAAAAGTTAAAACCAACTACAAACCTGTTTGTAATCATTGTGCTTAAAGATATTATTACAAAGAAAACCCCAGGACAGTGACAGGCTTCAGACTGCTGACTAGGATAAAAGGATACTTAGTTTCTGTCTCTCTGTCTCTCTGTTTCTCTGTTTCTCTGTCCCTGTCTCTCTCTTAGCAGCCATATTCAGTTTCTGTCTCTCTGTCTCTCTGTTTCTCTGTCCCTGTCTCTCTCTTAGCAGCCATATTCAGGGATAATACCTGGCTCTATCCTCAGGGATAACTCTTGGCAGTACTAGGGAGAGTATATGAGATGCTAGGATCAATATACTTAGTTTCTTTCTCCTGTGTCTCTCTTCATCTTTGTTCTCTCTCAGCAGCTACATTCAGGGATAATTCCTGGCTCTATCCTCAGGGATAACTCTTGGCAGTTATTATATGAGATGCTAGGGATCAAACCCTCATCAGTCAAGTGCAAGGTAAGCACCCTACCCCTCCAGTCCCTACTTAACCTATTCAATTCTGAATATCCTTCTTCCTTTCACTTAAATCCCAGAATACTTCAGCGCCAAGCATATGACAGGTATTAGATGCTAAGTAAATGAATGAGTGATCACATACTTAAATTATATAGTATGTCATTACTTAGAGAAAGTTTAAGTCTCGTAACTAATATATTTTTTTTTATTTAATTGGTATTTCACAGTTGGACATGTGTTACTCTCTTCCCCCAACTTCCTGCCTTGCTCACCTTGAGAGGCAGACCTGCCCACATCTGGGAGGGGTCTGAGATTGCTAATAAAGGGGTTGCCTCAGAGGCAAAAGGGGGATTGATACAGGAATTCAGCAGGAGAATTGAGAGAGGATTCAGCAAGAGATGTGGCTGGCAGAAACAAGGAGATGTCAGGGCAGCTGGTGAGAGCTTGCTTAAAAGGTTAGCCTAGGTGGCTAGGGTGTACGTATTATCAATAAAGCTTCATCTCTCCTGAAACCTGACTGCCTGTGGATCATTTGCTCATGGCTATCCCGAACCCTCAGATGCACCAGCTGGATGGGGTTAGAGGAGCTTGGCCCTGGGCTGGCAGAGAAAGGCCTCACCCTCATCCATCTCACCATCATCCACCTCCATCCAGGACTCAATAATTAATATGCATTTCAACAGACGTGGTTTCAAGTGCTTTAGAACTTCCATATTGTTGTTATTTCACTCTGAAATAACTGAGGGATATAAAGGTAACTGTGCTCATATGATTATTAAAGTACTTATTGATGGAAGGTCCTTTCCAAATAGCCCTTTGAGATTTATTCATTTTTGCTATTTCCTCCTTTCTTTGGCTCCTGATTTTAAAGGTTTTCCCTCACCCACCCACCCGCACCTGCTGGCCACAGATATGTCTCATTACTGAGAAAGATACTAGGAAGCATTTAAATATTTAAAACAGTCTATAATTTTGATGTATTATGGAACAGGCATGTGGAGCACCCAGCCTTTGGTTGCTGATGCTCTTCTTTTCAACCCCAAAATGCTAGTGTTAATAAAGGGGGAAAATGTTATTTAAGAGCCTGTGTGCTAAGATAGCATGTAGGGCAATTGCCTTGCACATTGTCGAACCAGGTTCCATCCCAAATGATCCCCCAAGCACCACTAGAAGGAATTCCTGAGGGCAGAGCTAGGAGTAACCCCTGAGCACTGTTGGATGTATCACGCATGCGAGCGCACACACACACCACCTTTAACAAGAAGTGTCATTTAAAATTATGGGTGAAAAATATTCTTTCTTCATAATATGGCAAGCCAAAACCAGAAACTAACATTTCTAGTTCCTTTTTGTTTGTTTGTTTGTTTGTGTTGGGTCACACCAGACGTCGCTAAGGGGTTACCTGCCCTGCACTCAGAATTCACCCCTGGCAGGCTTGGGGGACCATATGGGATGCCAGGAATTGAACGACCCTCTTTCCTGGGTTGGCTGGGTGCAAGCAAACGCCCTACTGCTGTGCTATCTCTCTGGCCCATTTCTAGTTCTCTTTATTCCTTTTATCAGATATGTTTCTACTTCAGAAGAAAGAAGACCATCTAGAAGTTTAAAGCTATGCATTTCCACTTTTTAATTTGTTTTTGGGACACACCTGGTGATGCTCAGGTTTTACTCCTGGCTCTGTGCTCAGAAATCGCTCCTGGCAGGCTCAGGTGGCCACATGGGATGCAGGGAATCAAACCCGGGTCTGTCCCAGCTCAGCCGTAAGCAAAGCAAATGCCCCACTGCTATCACTCTGTGTTGCTATCACTCTGGCCCCAAGCATTTTCACTTTTAAAAGGTTATTTTTAGCTCACTATTTGTAACTAGGGTTGGAGCCAGGTAAGTGGTAAAAGAGCATAGAGTGGCAAGCCAGTCATATGGAATATTAACCAAGTAATCAAAGTAAGTAATTAGGGAAATCTCATTAGGAGGAGATTGGAGAGGAGAGCTCTGAGCATACTAATTTTAAGTGTCTAAAATCAATTTTAGAAAACTCATAGATTTTATGATTTAAAACGATCATTTTTCTTTATAAAGTCGGAATTAGTAAGCCAACCATAAATCTTTTTTGCCTTACTTTAGAAATAAAAGCTACACAAACACCTCGGATCTGGAGCTACTGCAAATCAGAACACTCTGGATGGAGCAAAGTGTACCCGAAAAAGCTTTCAGAGACAAAATTAGCATCGTGTAAATATCCACCCAGCAGAGCAGGTAATTTGGTCATTGCTCATCGAATGAATTCCTCAGCATTCGTGGCTCTACGTGGTGATTCTTTGCAGAAATAACTTAGTGGGAGCTGAATCATTTCGAGCAAAACTTCCATCATGTTCCTCCTCTGTGTGGGCTAGGTCCTTAGAACTTGCACCCTGCCCCCACCCAACAAAAGTCTGAATCCCTACTGGCAAGAATGACTATGGATTTTTTTTATGTGAACATGAGAAAACCCTCCTGAAGCTAATTTTATTATTGTATTGAAAATATTTTCAGTCCATCTGTCTGGTTACCCTTATAGATATATATAGCCAGTGTTTATATCTCTCAACTTAGATTCTAATACCTTTCATAGAAGCAGATAAAGAGCCTGTAACACAACATCATTTCAAAGTGAATACAGAATGGAAATGTTGCAAGCAAGAGATAATTCAGCCCGATTTGTGGTATTTTTATGATGCTTTAAAACCCTTTGACTCTCTCCCCTTCTGCATATTTTTAAAAGATGTCTGTGTCGTACATCAGCACTAGAAAATCGAAAATACAAAACCAGTTTTACTCTGTGGCTGCTACAGAGCTTGACATGGTTGTTTGGTCTTTTTTTTTTTTTTTTTACTAATCTGAAAAATAATCTTCCTCTTTCATGCCCTTTCTGCCTGAATGACTTTCGGTGTGAAGATCATATACAGATTTCATTTCTCCCCACTCTGTACCCACCCTATTCCAACTTGCTAAAATAAATAAATAAAAATTGGTGATGGCAGCGTGGGGGAAACCTGATTACAGATGATTTTGAAGTGATAAGTCATTTCAGATTCATTTATATTGAAAGTCAAAAGCCTCCCAATCAGTAGTTTTATTTATTACTTAATGCCAGGACCATGCCAATTTTCTTTTAACATGCAGAATGTTAAATGAATATTTAAGTAAACAATTTGAACGAGGTACCTTGTTTTAAGAATCCAGCTTTATTTTAAAAACCCTAAGTACTATATTCTATCATGAAGGCCATTAATATTTTAATGCATTTCTTAGTTCAGGGAGTTTTGAAGAAAGAGTGGCTTCAACATTTAAAAAAAAATTAAAGCAACCTGTATCAGATCCCATTCGCTGCTAGATCTTATGTGTATGCCTTTGGACCTCATTTTTTGTTGCCCTTTTTTCAGTCAGTCTTTTCTTCATCTCCTTTTCCTCCTCTTTCCTCATTCAGTAAGAATGGAGGAGGAGGAGGAGGAGGAGGAGGAGGAGGAGGAGGAGGAGGAGGAGGAGGAGGAGGAGGAGAAAGATAAAGTAAGCAGAGGGGAAGAAGAGGAGGAGGAAAAGGAGGGAAGAGGAGGAGAGGAAAAAGAGGGAAGAGGAGAAGGAGGGAAGAGGAGGAGGAGGGAAAGGAGGAGGGGGAAGAGGAAGGGGAGGAGGAAGAAGAGAAGGAGGAGGAGGGAAAGAAGAGGAGGAGGAGGAGGAGGAGGAGGAGGAGGAGGAGGAGGAGGAGGAGGCGGAGGAGGAGGAGGCGGAGGAGGAAAACTAGGGCACGGGTAGGGAGCCCCTGGGGCGGCCCCTGCGGGGAGGGAGGCGAGCAAGGGCCGGAGCTGGGCTCGCAACCCGCGCAGGCCCAGAAGCAGGGACCCCTCCCTCCCGTCCGCTCCCCCCTCCCCCTGCCCCTCCCCCGGCCCGCCCCCGGAGACTCGGGCGCTGACGTCAAGGCGGCCATCTTTGAGGCGGGCGCCGCTCACGTCGCGCGGGGCGGAACCAAAGTCGGCCGGGTCAGGCGCTCGCTCGCTCCCTCCGCACTCGCCACTGACCGACGGACTGCGGGGCCGGCCGGGCGGAGCAGCACCCTCGCGCGGGCCGACTGCAGGTAGGAGCCGCTCCCCAAGGGCAGGCCGGAGTCCTCGGGGTGGCCAAGGCCGTGCGGGGAGGGGCGGGCGGCGGGCCGGGGCGACTTGCGCGCGGTGCGGGGACCCTGCAGGGAGCGACCCGGCCTCGGCTCCCCGCGAGCGATCGAGCGGCCGCAGAAGGGTGCGGGGGCCCGGGGAGCCCGGGGCAGGCGATCGAGGGCGCTGCCGCAGCCGCCGCAGCGCCCCCCCCCACTTCCCGGGCGACTCCCCGCGGGCCCCGCGTCAGCTGCGGTCGTGCCGGGCGGGGGCGGCCGGGCCGGACTGCGGCTCCTGCGCAGCACCCTGGACAGCGGCCCTGGGGAAGAGGCGCCCCAGCCGGCCGCCGCTTCAGCACCCTGGACAGCGGCCCTGGGGAAGAGGCGCCCCAGCCGGCCGCCGCTTCAGCACCCTGGACAGCGCCCCCGGGGCGGGTCGCTGCTTCGGCACCACGGACAGCGCTCTGCCCGGGGACTGACCGGGGTCGCACAGACCCCCCCCTTTCCGGGAATACAGTCGGGGCAAGCGGAACCGAACCCCAGAGAAATCAGCTCTCCTCCCTAGGGGACCCCCTTTGCAGGAGGAGAAGGAAGAGGAGGAGAAGAGGAGGTGAACCCCTTTGCAGGCAAACCCCCTTAAAGACCCCCATTGCACAGCTTAGCCCCCTCCAAAAAGACTGATTGCAAAAGGCATTTGTCCTTAGGTGCCAAGGTGCTGTTCTGACCCGTTTTAGGGGAGAACCACACACCTACACACACACAGGCTCCTACGTAGACACACACGTATATACAGACATATACGTGTCTGTATATACGTGTGTGTCTACGTAGGTGTCTGTGCGTGTGTGTGTATAAAATATCCTTTGCTTGAATACCAAGGAATGGGTTTTAGTTCGCGACCCTCTGTGGCTCTATGGACATTTGCTGGGGAGGCATACATACGTGTCTGCCCTGATAAATGCCGACCAAAATTATCTGGCTGAGAAGTTAGACAGCTCCGCAAATAGATTTCTATTTTATTTTCAACAGGGGAGGTGAGGAGGGGAGAGATGAACTTTAGGAATAAAGCCTTCTGATCTCCTTCTTCTTCCCCTTGTGTTGCTTGAACCCAGGGATAGGTCCTCAAAATATATTTCAAACCTAGGACAGGTCCTCCTCAAGCGCATAGATTTCACCTCTTCAACCGTGGTTTTCAGAGTGAGTGAAAGTGTCTCCCTTGGACATTGTTTATCTCAGATGAATCATCTCTGATTCTGCCAACACGAAGACTAGGAGCGTCCAACTGTGTCCTTCAGGGCAATGCAGATAAAACGACTGAGGCTAGAGTGAAACTAAACTCTGACTTAAAGGTCTACCGCAATTTCTGTGACAGCACTGCGGGATTTGGCTGAGGCAATGATCAGTACTTTAATCATTTTCGACTCTAAGCTGAGAGCCCCCTGACTGAGCAAAAATTAGCACAGGAATGCATTTCTGGTTTTTTGGTATAG
Organism: Suncus etruscus; assembly: GCF_024139225.1. Classification (NCBI taxonomy): domain Eukaryota; kingdom Metazoa; phylum Chordata; class Mammalia; order Eulipotyphla; family Soricidae; genus Suncus; species Suncus etruscus. Next base: position 1,284,591 of record NC_064856.1, on the reverse strand, counting down.
ATTAAGTTGCTATAAGTACCCCAGGAGCAAAATTGAGCCATTTTGTGGTGCTTAAAGAAAAGTAACGGCGTCATACGTAAGAATACATACAATGCAGTGAAGAAAGCTAACATGATTCCATGAAAAACCTCAAAATAAGGTCTTGGATTGTGTTAAGTTCGTTTTAATTCCAAGCATTTATGTACTAACAGTGTAAAAATCCCCAGCCCACATCAGTAAGATACTTTCATTCCCAACTGTTTATTGCCTAGTGTTTGCATTCTTATGGATGACTATGCATTTCCATGTGAGTTCATCTTTTATTGTTTCTGGAGGTAAAATTACTGAGAGGGAAATATATTCAAGAGTAAATAACTGCATGGAAAATGTTGTAATATGTACCCTTCAGATGAAATAAACAAGCGTGATAATGGTAAAAGGAGGGAGAGAAAAGACGGGTAGGAGTCATATATGCTTTGGTTTCAGGCTGCCTGTCCAGACAGCTCTCAGCTCTCTGCGTAGTTGTAGTTGCGTCAAAAGGAAAGCCTAAAGCTGCCGGAATTACGCACTTGGATATTAGTAATTACCGCTGGGTTTGTTTGCTAATGGTAGACTGGGGGTGAGTGGCATAGAAGGAAAGGACTGCAGTGAAGCTGGCAGAGGGAGTGGTGACAGATATGTAAAGATAGGCTAATTCTAAAAAATTAATTAATGAATTAAAACATAATTGAGCCATACTTAATTGATAGCTTCAAGAAAAAAACATCAATAGTTTTCTTGTTTAAGTTTAAAAAATCTAAAAATTCAGCAGAAGGAGGCAAGAATACATGGCCATAAGGATGTACCACAAAACATTCATGTAGGTCAGATCTGAGAGATTAGATAGACTTTGGGCTGTTCCTGGAGGTGGAAGAGGAGCAAGAGATATCTACAGAATAAAAGTAATAGCAGAAGCAGAACATTAATTATGATCAGCAAAAACTCTAAAAATACTTATTCATTTGGGTATAATTTTTTAACATATGAGGGAATATGCTACAACAGTAAATTGAAGACTTTTGTGAAAAGGCTTGAAACCAAAATTACTTTTAGATATCTGGTGATAGCTATGTTCAATTTGCATTCTTCCAAAATAGAAAGAAATAAGCTGGTATCAAAAGAGATGAGTAATTGGGGGAGTTGTGGAAATCAGTTCTCACATGGGCTTACTTTTCTCCTATACTTACTTACAGTATGTCACATGTTTTATATGTACATTTTACATGGTTCTTTAGCCTCTGTCTGATTAATTGTAGATTTCAATTTTTCCATTACTGACAAGTTATACATACTCAAAATGAGCACCTACCACTAGAAAAATTGAAAAACAGGTAAGAAATTGGTGATGGGAGTTAGCAGAGGTATGATCAAATAATAAACAAATACAACCCTGACTGGATGGCTGAAAATGATTCCAAGATTTTGTGTGTATCTGTGTAAGTGTGTGTTGCACCTGTTTTATGCAGTTCTAAGTGGCTCAAACTGAAGGAAAAAGAAAAAAATGTTAATGGAATGGGAAAATGTAAATGGGAAAATCTTGAATAACTGAGATAAGGTGCATGGCCATTATATATTATTGCTTCCTCTTCAGTTTTTACTGAATTTTGCTAATTTAACCCCAGTATGAGGAAAGCTCAAAGTCTGGATCAAATCCATTTCCTTCTTAATCTCATGCTTACTATTCTCTACCAGGGTTTCAAAATTCCAAATGCCAACAGAATTGCTGAACCAAAATAGTCAGTGGCTTTATGTGGAAGAATAAATGGCAGTTACAGACATAGATCGTGTTGCTATTTCAATTCCACTCTGAATTGTCAAGGGACTTTCCTAATCTGTTCTTTACTAAATTTTGGCAGGAGAGATACCCTTAGGATAATATGTTGCTTTCCAAACTGTCTCCTTGGGGGAAATTTGGTGGAAGTGACAGATGATACTTTAGCCTGGTCATTACTAAACTGAGTGCAGAGAGTCAAGTATCAAGAGAGAAGGAAGAGATTTGATAGAACACTGGATAGGCAGGACATGCAGAGTGCAGAGATAATTTTTTAATTAGTCTTACAAGAGGGAAGAGATTTAAGAGAGACTTCCAAAAAAATCCCTGCTATACCGTGAACTCTTTAGAATTGCTCCCTTTGATCTCACATTTATAACTACTTATTTCTACATAATTTTGTTGACAAGGATTTCAAAACACTTTATCCAATTTAAAACCCCGAGCCGTTTCTGATTTCTAAATCAGTCTGATTTCGTATTAGTTCAGCTACGTTACATAACATTCAGAACACTGTAAATCAGTGAATGGAGCTAGAGGAATGGACATCCAAAACAGTGGTACCCAAAGCAAAATAGAACTATAAATTAAAAGAGTGACTCATTAACTCTAAATTTTTCTACCTATACTAATGCATGTACTACTACATACTGAAGAATCTGCACTAATGGTTCCCAGTAACCCCACCACTCAAAAGTCAATGAAATCAGTGCATAAAACCTCCAGTCATAGGTCTGAGTCAAGTGACCTGAGGGTAGAAGCCGGCCTGAGCTTAATGCTATGTCTGTCATTGATCTGGCTTCCTCCTCGCAACACAAGATTTATTACATCCACAAACTCTTGGCTCTTCGATCACACACACACACACACACACACACACACACACACACACACACCACCCACCTCAATAATTGTTTGAACATCAGCTTTACTGGTAGGGCTTAAGAAATTCTGGCTTTTCCACTCTAAGTTCTGAATGGTAATTGCTTTTGGAACTCGCATCCTTCTCAGTCAGATTCATTGCTGTCTGGGATGGTCTGTTTCCTAAACCCTGTGTCTAAACATTTTTATAATCCTTGTTACAACCTCACTGGTTTTTAAAAATTCCATCTTGACTCATACATTCTGATCATCTCTGTTTGACTTAAAGTGAAATTAGCTGTCATTTCCTTTTCCGTCCTGTAGCCCTGTTTCCCTTTAGGAAGAAGAAAACAGAAGCTTTTATGTAATCTGAAGTATTTAAAATAGAATTTTCACCTGACTTGAGCCACAGATCAGTAGCCTGCTCCAAACCAACAAAATCTAGGCCAGAGCAATAGTACAGTGAATAAAGTGCTTGCCTATACAAGCCGACCCAGGTCCAGTACCTAGTATCTCATAGGGTCCCCCAAGTACCATCAGAAGTGACTCCAGAGTACAGAACCAAGAGCAACTCCTGAACATCACCCATTTGGGCCCAAGAACAAACAAAATCTAACCAAATCTGAGGATTTGAGGTAAAGAACCTTTAAAAACAGCGTTGGCCCAGAGAGATAGTACAGGGGTTAAGGTATTTTCTTTGAACTTGGTTTAATCATTTTAATCCTGGTTTAATCATTAGCACCAAGTGGATTCCTGAGCACTACCAGGAGTTATTCTTGAGCACAGAGCTAAGGATTAAGCCAGAGCACTGCCAGGAGTAGTCCTATCTCCCCTCCCAACTTTAAAAAAGTTAAAATCAAAAAGAAAAAAATTAAAGCAATAGCACTGCAGTAGGGCATTTGCCTTGCACGCAGCTGACCCAGGATAGATCTCAGTTTGATTCCCGGTGTCCCATATGGTCCCCAAGCCAGGAGTGATTTCTGAGCACATAGCCAGGAGTAACCCCTGAGTGTCACCGGATTGGCAATATATATATATATGATATATATGTATATATATGTATGTATATATATGATATATATATATATATATGATAGTTTTAAGGGCAAAGAACAAAAAAGGAAAAAACTCTTCAGGGAAGATTAAAGGGAGTTTGGTGTTATGCCCACTGTGTTTGAGGGTCTCTCCAAATGTTGCTCAGTCAGGGATCATGTGTTGCAAGAGATGGAAATGGACCAGCTACATACAAGGCCTGTTCATGCATTAAGCCCTGTACTGTCTCTGGCTGGAGAAGGAAACTTCAAGGCCTCCAAGGTGTAACAGTTCAAAGACTTGTGGCTGGAAGAACAATAGGTATCAATTAAATCCAGACACTTGGGAGTAAATTCACACATCCTGAGAAAGCTCTGTGCTCCTTGTTATCAGAAAGCCATTTCTACTGCAGGTTTCTGCACCTTTCCACCAAGGTAAAGCCTGATATTAGATGAGAAGACCCTGAGTTTCTTACTGCTGATTTAGGGAGGTTGACTTTCTTCTAGTTATTCTAATAGCAACAAATCTGTATTCCATCCCTAAAATATTGGTGAGTGGGAATCCTGTGGTAAAGATTAATGTTTTCATTTAAATGCTTGACATCCATTCTCAGGAAACACAGTGAATTACAGTGTCCATAAAGGATTGATGTTGAATGACAGCGGAACAATGTTATGGACTGCTTTATTTGGACTGAGAAAATTTGAACCTCTTGACTAGTAAAGAAATCAGCATCTTAACCATGTGAAAGGAAAACTAAAAAAAACAAAAACCTACCTTTTTTTCTGCCTTTTGGTTTTGTGGGGTGGGGGTGGGGTGTGGGTGCGTGTTGTTGATCTGATTAGTTATTATGACCCCAAAATTATTCATTCTTATATCTTAAATGGAGGCTATTTGCACATGCTGCTGACTCAACCTATCTTATTTTTTACTGTGTTCTTTTTTAAACTTGAGGCTATTTTAAATAAGGCTAAAATGGTAGGTTTCACAAAATGACCATCTGGTTGCAGTGTCCTCTTTACTTCTTATATTCAAGTTATGCTAGTTAGAGATTTTGAATTTGGGAGATGATTTTTTTCCATGCTTGTAGGCCTGTATTTATGATTTCTAACCTTTGCTAATTATAGCAAGTGAAAATAAAGACCTCTTAGGTAATCCCCTGGGAACAGTCACCTGTCTTTTATATCATTCCCAGATAAGAGAATATTCATTTGAACTCTAAGACAAGTTAAACAGAATTTCTTTCTAGGGGATATGGAGAAGACAGCACATATATAGTGGGCCTGAACTCAGGGCATACTCCTGGCTCTGCACTCAAGGATGATTCCTGGCGGGCTGGTGTGCCCTAAGAGGTGCCTGGGATCAACCAGGGTTAGTAGTCAGCTTCATGAAAGGTAAATATCCTACCCACTTTACTATCTCTCTGACCCCAAGAATTCCTTTTTCATAGGAAGTTTCAACCAAATTATTGATATTTGATTCATACTCATTTTTGGTTTTTTTTTGGTTGTTTTTGTTTTTGTTTTTTGGGGTCACACCCGGTGGTGCTCAGGGGTCACTCCTGGCTGTCTGCTCAGAAATAGCTCCTGGCAGGCACGGGAACCATATGGGACACCAGGATTCGAACCAACCAACTTTGGTCCTGGATCGGCTGCTTGCAAGGCAGATGCCGCTGTGCTATCTCTCCAGGCCCTCATACTAATTTAGTACAGTTTTGTATTGACTAACAATTTGCAACACATATTTTAAACTTCTCTATAGTTAAGTCTATCTTAATCTGACAGATAGCTATAGACAGTTCATGCCATGAGTTGTTACTGTAAATAGAAAACAAAGGGGAATGAATGCCAATGACCTTGCTAAAAGAATACTGATAAGTGGATTTTAATAACCAGTAATCCTTTCGGTGACTTTTAAAATTTAATGGGAAAGTCCATTATAAGAACTTCACTACAGCATGAGAAATCAAGATAGTGTTCCTATGTTACTCAATGTGTCCACTTTTTTTAATTCCAAGATGATTGTCCCTGTTGTGATCAAATATAAACCAATTATGATAATACCTTTCTTTATTAGTTAATTCATTTAACAAATATTTATTGGGCATCTGTCATATATAAGGAGAGCAATGTACAGTTATAAATATAGAGCTATACTAAAATAAGTAGGTTCTGCTGGGCATTCCTTCTTAAGAAAGTGTTATTTTAGTAGGCCTGTTTAACATAGATTCTTCTTAAAAATATAAAATAAGGGGCCAGAGTGATGGCACAGCAGTAGGGCATTTGCCTTGTGTGCTGCTGACCTAGGACAGACTGCAGTTCGATCCCCTAACATCCCATATGGTCCCCCAAGCCAGGAACGATTTCTGAGCACATAGCCAGGAGTAATCCTTGAGCGTCACCGGGTGTGGCCCAAAAACCAAAAAAATAAAATAAAATAAAATAAAATAAGACATTAATTCATTTTTTAAAATATCTTTACCCCTTTATTCAAGATATTCAATTGATTGATTATTTTTCTGAGTGATAATTATTCATAGATAGATTCCTTTATCATAAGTAGTATGTTGAATTACCAGCCTGAGCCTTCAAGAATCTTGGTGTAAATACCTAAGATTGCTGGGGTTTTATTGGGGGGGGGGTTTTGGGCACACCCGGTGGTATACAGGGATTACAACTGACTCTGCACTCAGAAATCACTCCTGTCAGGCTTGGGAAACCTCTGGTGCTGGGGATGGAGCCCAGGTCTGCCAAGTTCAAGGCAAATGCCCTCCCTGCTGTGCTATTACTCCAGTCTCTCATAGATGTGCTCTTTTATAATTTTTCACTTTTACATAATGATCAACTAGGATGTTTTAAAAATGTTCCTATGGCAGACTGGAGCAATAGCGCAGTAAGGAATTTGCCTTTGCATGTGGCCAACACAGGACGGACTCCCTTTCGAATCCTGGCATCCCATATGGTTCCCTAAGCCTGCCAGGAGCGACTTCTGAGCGCAGAGCCAGGAGTAACTCCTGAGCACCTCTGGTATACCCCCCCCAAAACAAACAAAAATAGTGTTCCTTATGGGGGAGGTCCCTGCAATTTAAAAAAATGTTCCCTGATTGCGTGTCCATACTCTAGCATTTCAGTCTATGCAGGGTTCTCTCATAGACTCCCCTTTTAGCCACCTTCATGAGGAGAATAGATCAAACTTGAGAAAAAATAGTAAAAAAAAAAAAATAGCATAGTTTCAACTCTAGAATTTATAGGACAATTTAATAATAATATAACCAACACAGGAAACAGATATTCTGAATAATACTGTCTTTTCGGACAATATACTTTCTCCAAAACCATGTTATTAAACAAGGTTAAAACATTCAGATTCGGGCCCGGAGAGATAGCACAGCGGCGTTTGCCTTGCAAGCAGCCGATCCAGGACCAAAGTTGGTTGGTTCGAATCCTGGTGTCCCATATGGTTCCCGTGCCTGCCAGGAGCTATTTCTGAGCAGACAGCCAGGAGTAACCCCTGAGCACTGCCGAGTGTGGCCCAAAAAAAAACAAACAAAAAAAAGAGTGAAGTGGGGGCTGCAGAGGTAGCACAGGGGAATTTGCCTCTTCTTCGCACCCCCACAACACCTAGGATCCCCTGAACGTCACTAAAAATGATCCCTGACTACTGCCAGGTATGGTCCCCCAATGTCCCCCCAAATATTTAAGTGAATCAAAAATGTTACATACTTAAAAATGCCAAGGAGAAGTCATAAAGGAGAATGGGACAGGAGATGCAAAAGGTCACCGAGGGAGGACGTGCTGTGAATGAAGTTGGGAATGAATGAAGGCTAAAGGGAAGGAGGCAGCCAAACCTGGGGAGTCAGCTGGCCCTGGGACTGGAGCATGGTCTCCAAAAGAGTGAATCTGGAGAAAGGAATGAGAGGCATGCAGGCAGGGTCTTTCTGCTCCATGTAGGATCCACTTCTGTTCTGGGAATATCTTGCACAGGGAACTATGACCCAAGGGAAAACCATTCTAGCCACTGGTGAGAAAACCTGTGGGAAGAAAGGAAAGGGCAGTGCAAGGAGATGATTAAGTGACAGCACGGAGAGATAGCACAGCGGCGTTTGCCTTGCAAGCAGCCGATCCAGAACCAAAGGTGGTTGGTTCGAATCCCGGTGTCCCATATGGTCCCCCGTGCCTGCCAGGAGCTATTTCTGAGCAGACAGCCAGGAGTAATAACCCCTGAGCACCGCCGGGTGGGCCCAAAAACCAAAACCAAAACAAAAACATTCAGGTTCAAGTAGATGTATGCATTGTTCTTCCAACCAGTGATTTTAGAAATTTATCTCTTCTTATCAATTAGCAGCATTCTTCTCTACCTTATAAAACTATAATATTGCTTTGTGATTATTAATATATTTCTCTTCATTGATTACGAAAGTCTTTCATTAAGGCTATATATCTGAGGCATCTTAGAATTCCTAGTACTTATAATTGAGCCTGTCACCCACAGCAGGTGTATTGAAAATGAATAGTTAAAGGAGATATCAGATCTCCCTTTGCAGATAAAAGATGTTTTTTGGTTTTTGTTTGTTTGTTTGTTTGTTTTTTTAAATATATTTTTTATTTAAGTAACATGATTATAGTTGGGTTACAGTCATAACCAGAACACCTCCCCTTCACCAGTGTAACATTACCCCCTCCCTCCTTCCCATCCCCTGCCTGTATTCGAGACAGGCATTCTACTACAGTTATTTGTTTTTAAGTTCAGTAAGTTGTTTTTTTTTTTCCTTAAAGGATAAGAGTAAAAAAATATAGTAAAGGTGTGATAGTGGCAATCGCCGTTGTTTGCATAGGTCCAGAAAAATGGGGAAAATGGAAAAAAAAATTCTTGATCTGATTACAAAAAGGCCTCACCTGAGAAGTTTATCGGCATAAGACAGACTCTGGGTTCCAGGCATACCAGTCCATCCAACTAGAGTCATTCTCAAGGTCCTGGTGAAACTTTTTCACACTTTAACTATTGTTGGTATTAGATTCTTATATTTAAAGACTCTGGATTTTGTGCATTTCTTTCATCGATGTCAGGCTGATGAGAAGCATCCTCTAGTTTCAGCATACCATTAAATGCGGAGCAATCTGCCTGCATGCAGTCTGTTGCTGAGTCGTCTGGGTGTTGGGAGCACTCTTTGGAGTAAGTCAAGCAGCTCTTCATTTTGTTGATCAAATCAGAAAAAAACTCAGGAATGTAGATTCATGTGAATATTGGAATAAAATCATGTCTCAGAGAAACTCTTCGGTTCTTCTCAACTCATTGCCAAACTTTGGCAAATAACTTATTTTTATGACTTGCTGTTTTATTATCTGTAAGTTAGAATTGAAAAAATATAAAAAAGTAAATAAAAAATAGTAAAAATAGCTTGTTTATTTTCAGAGATGAAAATCTATTCCTTATTAGTAATTTAAATGAATTTTACATATAAAGCAAACTGTCTAATAAAATGTACAGCTTTACTGTCTATAAAGTATAAATCAGAGTTCTTGATTTTTTTCACTAAGATGAAAAAAATCTAAGCTAAAGTATTTCTGATGCCATTGTCCACATACCCATTGAAAAATATTTTTAAGATACATTCTCACTAGAGAAATAGATAGATTGATGTCTTTCAAACATGCATCTCTCTAATTCAGTATCTTTGTTTTGAAAAGAAAATTAGTAGTCAGAGTGATGGTACAGAAGACAGGGCTTCTGCCTTGCATGTGGTTGACCTGGGCTTGATCCTTGACATCCCAAATAATCCGCTGACCCTACCAGAAGTGATTCTGGAGCACAGAGCCAGGAGTAAATCCTGAGCACCTACTTTTTTCTTTTTTCTTTTTGGTTTTTGGTCACACCCGGCAGTGCTCAGGCTGGGGTGGGGGGGCATATGGGATGCCGGGATTCGAACCACCTACCTTCTGCACTCAAGGCAAAAGCCTTCCCTCTATGCTATCTCTCCGCCCCCCTGAGCACCTTCTGATGTGGCTCCTCCTCCCGCCAAATAAATATGAAAAAGAATATAAACATTCAGGTGATATGCTAAATAAATCCCATTGTTCTTTAAGAAGGAGCTATTACTAAACATTGAATTGCCTTTCCACCCTTATTAATATATCTCATGAAAGAAATCTAAAACCAAGGCCAGTTCATCTACATCTTACTTTTTTCCAGCTGAGAATGAAGTGATCACTGGATTAGCACAAGAAAAAATAAATTCTAAATTAGTTATACCACACAAGATTCTGGGCATATATTATTTCATTTAACTTTTATGGTAACCTTAAAAGTTTTGAATTTTTATCTGTTTGCAAGTCCATGTTGTTTGTCACCACCCAGAGAGTTGCACTAAGATCTTCTCATAAAATTTTCTTACATCCACCATACTGGGTGGGGGGCAGGGATTGTTATGTTCCATAACCTGCCATTTACTAAGACAGAATTTTCATGGTTCTTTATTTCAAGCTTATGTGAAGGCCAGAGGCTTTGTTTCTTCATTATCATGTCGAGCTTACTTAAAGTAATAACAGGTTTTAGTATGCTATTTTTCAGTTTTAGCAGTATAAATTACAGAATTGGAAGATGTGTCAACCATCTTTCTTTTTTCTGTTTTGGAGAGGATTTAAATTAGTCTTTGAATATCATATCCTGCTTTGGAATAGCCTTGTGAATAATAGCCTTGTGAATAGCCTTAGAATAATGATTGAGGATCCTAAGTGACTCCTTTTTGACTTAACTAAGCACTGGTCCCTCCTTACTTGGGTTCTACATTCCCTTAGATGTGAAAAAGAAATGATATGCAAATTTCCTTTATTTTTCTCCCACTATTCTTTAGCTTAAGAAAAAGAAACCTGCTGAAAGCTATTTGCACACCAAGCTACATCTGTTGACTTTATTTTGCATTCAGTTTTGAGTTAAGGGTTTTTATTATTGTTGCAGAGGATTGGGTTCCTTATTTATACTGAATGTGGCTTTTTGTATGCGCACAGAGAGAAAAACTGCAGACTCCCTCTTGCAGCTATCCTTGATTTCATGATTCTTACATGTATCATCTTTCATACTAACCTTTATTTTATATATTACTTAATGTCTATAAAGCCTACTTATGCAATATATTTAAATAGCAAAATGTGTGTACCTGCACCGCATTCACAGAACGAATTCCCACCAAAGTTGGAAAAAAAATTTAAAGTAACCTTGTATACACAAGACCGTAAAGTCTATTTTAGGAATAGTTCTGCAAATCCTGGCCTATAAGAATAAAGAATATTCTTGGGAAATGCTTTTGAAATTCACATAATCTTTTAAGCATACTCTATGTGCTAGTTATTATATTTTTAATTGCCGTAGCGATCATTATAAACGGGACAACTCGGTAGAAGTCTCTAATCACTTTTAACCTAAAAATGCTGTTACTCATCAGAATACACTTGAAGAATGAGAAAGGTAAGTGTCCAAAGAATGAGGAGGTGGGACGAGACTGGAGGACCAAAGGCTTCTCATGATTCTGTATTGAACTCTTAGAATCTACTCCCCAGGTGGGTAATGGACTTCTGTAAGGATATTGTGAAGAAATAGAATAAAATTTTAAACTTTAAATAAAAGATCTGCTCCTCAAGTTAACAAAACTTAAAATCTCACCAGAGGATAGGACAGTCCTTTTCTTATTTTTGCAGCTCCAGTTTACATTCTCTGGAGAATGGGGAGAAATATGTTCCCATTGTGTAAATGTTAAAGCAGTTTTCCCTCAAGGGTGTACCCAAACCTAATAAAAATGAAATATGCTTCTTTTATATCTTTATGGACTTAAACTAGGTACAAGACTTCCTCTCTTTATCATGATTCATTCATCCATTCATTAATCAGACAGATACTTATTTCCTCTGCTATATACTTGAGACTATTCTAAGAAACAGGAATTAGCAGAGGACAAGACGATAAGGTTCCTTCTCTTGTAGAGCCTTTCAACATAGTGAAGAATGACAGACAGTACTCTGACAGACAGTACTGTAAAAAAGGAGAAGGCGATGATGGCAGAATGCTTACTTATAAAGGCTCATGCAAGTAGGTCCTCTGTGAGTGGGGCACTTGAACAGAGACCAAATTATCTGAAGGGTCAGTAGTTTTTATTTGCCACTCTACAGTGTTATCAGAACCCCACACTTGATCCCATCATTTGTCAATAATAAAAGTAAAGCGGTTCTTGGTTTGAGTAATATAAACATGCTTTCCCATTGTCTGCTCATTTATTTCCCATATTTCAAAATCAGGGACTTCTAGCTTTAGGTACTCTAAGAGAATATGACACCATAAAATCCAATAGTGACAGAAACCTGGGAAAATGCTAAGCCCTTGGTCTAGTCTATTCTTCTCTGATTCGTTTTGCTTCAGTTCTCATGACTTTATTATATGCATGGAGAACTTGATAAGCAATGCCCTTCATGCCCTCTCTAAATTATGGAAACAAAGATTAGAACCAGAGAAAGAATCTTGGCACAGGAAGATTAACCAAAAACTGAGTTTCCCTTGGAGGCTTTGATCTGTATTTCTGCGTTCCTAATTTATAGCTACGCTGACCGTGTCTCTGTGGGCTTTATGAGGACATATGTGAATATAAGCCATAGGCCCTGATAACCATAGTGACACAGATTTCCTAGGATAAAATGAAAGGAGAGAAGTATAAAGAGAAGGGCAAATCTCCTACTTCTCCCTGGGTTTCCTGGCACCCATCTTTCCTTCATCACCTAAAATATCCAGTGTAAAGCCAACTCTGCACCAGTGAGAAGGTAAACATAAGGAGTTGATGCCTGATTGAGTGATGACTTGCAGAGAAGCACATGTACCTTAGAAGAAATGGCCCTGCAAGGGCTGTTAGACTACAAGCACTTTTATTCTAGGACAATTGAGAGGCAGGGTTATGTTTTTTCTCTTTCGGTTGCTTTTGACTCCTCTTGTTCTTACATTTCTGTTGTCTTGTTTTTATTATTTTATTTGCTTTACTAATGAGATTGTTTTCTAACTTGGTTCCTGAATGAAATTTCCAATTTCTTTTTTTTAAACTTCCATTTTTTATTAAATTACAAATTCATATTCCACACTAGAGCTCCAGACTCATATGAGTGGCTTCTTTGTAATTGTCTCCCTCCTGACTATACTTCTCATCAAAGGGATTAGAGTTTGCCTTTGAGTGAAGCAAGTAATATCCGTCAGTCATTTCTTTTTTATTTTCCCCCCATATTTCTTTGGGTCACATCCATTGTGCTGAGGGCTTATTCTGGCTCTGCAGTCAGAGATCACTCCTGGCAGGTTTGGAGACCATATGGGATGCCTGGGTCAGGCATATGCCTAATAAATTTATTTACCCATTATATTCTTGCTCTGGCCCTTGAGGTGCATCTTGAGCTCACTCACTTGACAGTTCTATTAATTCACCAGGCATTCCTTCTTTTCACGCATTGTTACTCCCATTGAGATATTATTTTTTTAACTTCAGGGCCGCTCTGAAAAGGAAGATAATTTTAAAGATAGCAATTTTATCAGATATAAAAACTGAGATATATGAACTTCGTGTTGGGACCACAGCAGGCAGGATACTTACCTTGTACACCGCTATTCCATAGAGCACAACCAGGAGTATTTTCTGTTTGCAGAATAGAGGCAATTCCCTAAGGATCACTACATGTAGTCAAAATGTACCTCCTTTGTTGATGGCAGAATCAAGACACGAATGAAATTTGACCAGATATCAAATCCCGTTCATAATTCATGGATATGAAACTAGTAGTTTCTAGACTTACATAAACTTAAGCAAATCCTTATAAGTTATGCCAATGTATCTCTGTGGAGAGGAGCATGTTTGTGCCACACCTAACGGTGCTCAGAGTGTGTTTATTGTGCTCTCAGGAATCATGCCGAGTAGTGCTTATGTGACCATGTGCAGTGCCAAGGATCAAACAAAGGTTGACTGCATTCAAGGCAGTCACCTTCATTCTTATACTATCTTTCTGGTTCATTTTGAGATAAGATTGTACTGAATAGATCAAACACATTTTCTTTCTAAAGTAGAATTAGCTTTTCATTTTTTATTTCTACAATATTTTAATATGAAGATAAAATATAGGATATTTTTGTAATTTTGGGGGAGTCACACCTGGCAGTACTCAGGAGTTACTCCTGGCTCTGCACTCACAAATTGCTCCTGGCATGGGGGACCATATGGGATGCCAGGGGATCGAACTGTGGTCGCGATCTTTCCTTGGCTAGCGCTTGCAAGGCAGACACCTTACCACTAGCGCCACCTCACCGGCCTTAGTTTAAATTTTTTATGACAATTAATACATGGTCTTTAAACTCAGAAAGGAAGCTCATGGATTTCCTTTTATGCTGTGGGCTTAGTCCAACCCCTGGTACCACATGGTTTCCCCAAGTATCACAAAGCATGAACCCCAAGCAAAGGCCAAGAGTAGCCCCTGCCCTGTGCACCACTGTATATGTTCCCCAAACTCCCCCCAATACAAATAAATAAAACATCAAATAGGGGGCCGGAGATATAGCATGGAGGAAGGGCCTTTGCCTTGCATGCGGATGGATGTTGGTTCAAATCCCGGCATCCCATATGGTCCCTGAGCCTGCCAGGAGCAATTTCTAAGCACAGAGTCAGGAGTAACTCCTGAGTGCTGCTGGGTGTGACCCAAAAATCCAAAAAAAAAAAAAAAAGTCAAATAATTAGGTTGTCAATGTCTAATACCTACCATATCTTCAAAGTCATGTGCTATGCGCTCAGCATAGCATAAATCGCTCCTGGCTTGGGGGACCATATGGGCCACTGGGGATCCAAGGTCCATCCTCGGTCAGCCTCGTGCAAGGCAGGCACCTTCCACTGCGCTATCACTCCAGCTCCCATAGGAAGATTTTTGAGACTTCTGTTGAAGGCACATCAGAGTTTGGATCCTCCACAAATTCTCCAGGTAGTAGGGTGAGAGGAAGCCATATTATAGTTCTAGTGTGGCCCTACATGCCATTCAAACATCAGCAACAACTGAAAGATTCCGAATCAGTGATTTTTTTCTTGTATTAAAAATAGAAAAAAGCTACCTTAACTTTACTGATTTAAGACAGAAACCATTTCTTATTACTTATTTTTTTTTTTTTTAAATTTTTTTTTTATTTAAACACCTTGATTACATACATGATTGTGTTTGGGTTTCAGTCATAAAAGGAACACCACCCATCACCAGTGCAACATTCCCATCACCCAAGTCCCAAATCACCCTCCTCCCCACCCAACCCCCGCCTGTACCCTAAACAGGCTCTACATTTCCCTCATACATTCTCAATATTAGGACAGTTCAAAATGTAGTTATTTCTCTAACTAAACTCATCACTCTTTGTGGTGAGCTTCCTGAGGTGAGCTGGAACTTCCAGCTCTTTTCTCTTTTGTGTCTGAAAATTATTATTACAAGGGTGTCTTTCATTTTTCTTAAAACCCATAGATGAGTGAGACCATTCTGCGTTTTTCTCTCTCTCTCTGACTTATTTCACTCAGCATAATAGATTCCATGTACATCCATGTATAGGAAAATTTCATGACTTCATCTCTCCTGACAGCTGCATAATATTCCATTGTGTATATGTACCACAGTTTCTTTAGCCATTCATCTGTTGAAGGGCATCTTGGTTGTTTCCAGAGTCTTGCTATGGTAAATAGAGCTGCAATGAATATAGGTGTAAGGAAGGGGTTTTTGTATTGTATTTTTGTGTTCCTAGGGTATATTCCTAGGAGTGGTATAGCTGGATCGTATGGGAGCTCGATTTCCAGTTTTTGGAGGAATCTCCATATCGCTTTCCATAAAGGTTGAACTAGACAGCATTCCCACCAGCAGTGGATAAGAGTTCCTTTCTCTCCACATCCCCGCCAACACTGTTTATTCTCATTCTTTGTGATGTGTGCCATTCTCTGGGGTGTGAGGTGGTATCTCATCGTTGTTTTGATTTGCATCTCCCTGATGATTAGTGATGTGGAACATTTTTTCATGTGTCTTTTGGCCATGCGTATTTCTTCTTTGTCAAAGTGTCTGTTCATTTCTTCTCCCCATTTTTTGATGGGGTTAGATGTTTTTTTCTTGTAAAGTTCTGTCAGTGCCTTGTATATTTTGGAGATTAGCCCCTTATCTGATGGGTATTGGGTGAATAGTTTCTCCCACTCAGTGGGTGGCTCTTGTATCCTGGGCACTATTTCCTTTGAGGTGCAGAAGCTTCTCAGCTTAATATATTCCCATCTGTTAATCTCTGCTTTCACTTGCTTGGAGAGTGCAGTTTCCTCCTTGAAGATGCCTGTAATGTCCTGTAGTGTTTTGCCTATGTGCTGTTCTATATATCTTATGGTTTTGGGGCTGATATCGAGGTCTTTAATCCATTTGGATTTTACCTTTGTACATGATGTTAGCTGGGGGTCTAAGTTTAATTTTTTGCAAGTGGCTATCCAATTGTGCCAACACCACTTGTTGAAGAGGCTTTCCCTGCTCCATTTAGGATTTCCTGCTCCTTTATCAAAAATTAGATGGTTGTATCTCTGGGGAACATTTTCTGAGTATTCAAGCCTATTCCACTGATCTGAGGACCTATCCTTATTCCAATACCATGCTGTTTTGATAACTGTTGCTTTGTAGTACAGTTTAAAGTTGGGAAAAGTAATTCCTCCCATATTCTTTTTCCCAATGATTGCTTTAGCTATTCGAGGGTGTTTATTGTTCCAAATGAATTTCAAAAGTGTCTGATCCACTTCTTTGAAGAATGTCATGGGTATCTTTAGAGGGATGGCATTAAATCTGTATAATGCCTTGGGGAGTATTGCCATTTTGATTATGTTAATCCTGCCAATCCATGAGCAGGGTATGCGTTTCCATTTCTGTGTGTCCTCTTATTTCTTGGAGCAGAGTTTTATAGTTTTCTTTGTATAGGTCCTTCACATATTTAGTCAAGTTGATTCCAAGATATTTGAGTTTGTGTGGCACTATTGTGAATGGGGTTGTTTTCTTAATGTCCATTTCATCCTTATTACTATTGGTGTATAGAAAGGCCATTGATTTTTGTGTGTTAATTTTGTAGCCTGCCACCTTGCTATATGAGTCTACTGTTTCTAGAAGCTTTTTGATAGAGTCTTTAGGGTTTTCTAAGTAGAGTATCATGTCATCTGCAAACAGTGAGAGCTTGACTTCTTCCTTTCCTATCTGGATTCCCTTGATATCCTTTTCTTGCCTAATCGCTATAGCAAGTACTTCTAGTGCTATGTTGAATAGGAGTGGTGAGAGAGGACAGCCTTGTCTTGTGCCAGAATTTAGAGGGAAGGCTTTCAGTTTTTCTTTATTGAGGATAATATTTGCCACTGGCTTGTGGTAGATGGCCTTCACTATATTGAGAAAGGTTCCCTCCATTCCCATCTTGCTGAGAGTTTTGATCAAGAATGGGTGTTGGACCTTATCAAATGCTTTCTATGCATCTATTGATATGATCATGTGGTTTTTATTTTTCTTGTTATTGATGTTGTGTATTATGTTGATAGATTTACGGATGTTAAACCAGCCTTGCATTCCTGGGATGAAACCTACTTGATCGTAGTGGATGATCTTTTTAAGGAGGCATTGAATCCTATTTGCCAGGATTTTGTTGAGGATCTTTGCATCTGCATTCATCAGTGATATTGGTCTGTAATTTTCTTTTTTGGTAGCGTCTCTGTCTGGTTTAGGTATCAAGGTGATGTTGGCTTCAAAAAAGCTATTTGGAAGTGTTTCTGTTTGTTCAATTTCATGAAAGAGTCTTGCCAAGATTGGCAGTAGTTCCTCTTGGAAAGTTTGATAGAATTCATTAGTGAATCCATCTGGACCTGGGCTTTTGATTTTCGGCAGACATTTGATTACTGTTTTAATTTCATCAATGGTGATGGGGGTGTTTAGATATGCTACATCCTCTTCCTTCAACCGTGGAAGATTATAAGAGTCCAAGAATTTATCCATTTCTTCCAGGTTCTCATTTTTAGTGGCATAGAGTTTTTCAAAGTAGTTTCTGATTACCCTTTGAATCTCTGTCATATCAGTAGTGATCTCTCCTTTTTCATTCCTGATATGAGTTATCAAGTTTCTCTCTCTCTCTTTCTTTGTTAGGTTTGCCAGTGGTCTATCAATCTTGTTTATTTTTTCAAAGAACCAACTTCTGCTTTCGTTGATCTTTCGGATTGTTTTTTGAGTTTCCACTTCGTTGATTTCTGCTCTCAGCTTTGTTATTTCCTTCTGTCTTCCTATTCTTCGGTCCTTTTGTTGAGCATTTTCTAGTTCTATTAGCTGTGTCATTAAGCTACTCCGGTAAGCTCCTTCTTCCTTCCTGATGTGTGCTTGCAAAGCTATAAATTTTCCTCTCAGTACTGCTTTTGCTGTGTCCCATAAGTTCTGATAGTTTGTGTCTTTATTGTCATTTGTTTCCAGGAACCTTTTGATTTCCTCCTTGATTTTATCTTGGACCCACTGGTTATTGAGCATGAGGCTGTTTAACTTCTAGGTATTAAAGTGTTTCTTCTGAGTCCCTTTGGAGTTCACAAATAATTTCAGAGCCTTGTGGTCAGCGAAGGTAGTCTGCAAAATTTCTATCCTCTTGATCTTATGGAGGTATGTTTTATGTGCCAGCATGTAGTCTATCCTGGAGAATGTCCCATGTACATTGGAGAAGAATGTGTATCCAGGTTTCTGGGGATGGAGTGTCCTATATATATCCACTAGGCCTCTTTCTTCCATTTCTCTCCTCAGGTCTAGTATATTCTTGTTGGGTTTCAGTCTGGTTGACCTATCCAGTGTTGACAAAGCCGTGTTAAGGTCCCCCACAATTATTGTGTTGTTATTGATATTATTTTTCAGATTTGTCAACAGTTGTATTAAATATTTTGCTGGCCCCTCATTCGGTACATATATGTTTAGGAGAGTGAATTCTTCCTGCTCTACGTACCCCTTGATTAATATAAAATGTCCATCTTTGTCCCTTACAACTTTCCTGAGTATAATGTTTGCATTATCTGATATTAGTATGGCGACTCCAGCTTTTTTATGGGTGTTGTTTGCTTGGATAACTTTTCTCCAGCCTTTTATTTTGAGTCTATGTTTGTTCTGACTATTCAGGTGCGTTTCTTGTAGGCAGCAGAAGGTTGGATTGAGTTTTTTGATCCATTTAGCCACTCTGTGTCTCTTAACTGGTGCATTTAGTCCATTGACGTTGAGAGAAAGAATTGTCCTGGGATTTAATGCCATCTTTATTTCAAAATTTGGTGTGTCTTTTGGGTAGTCTTGTCTTAGATTAGGTCTTTCAGTTTTTCTCTTAAGACTGGTTTGGTGTCTGTGAAGTTTCTGAGCTGTTTTTTGTCTGTGAAGCCATGTATTCTTCCGTCAAACCGGAAAGTGAGTTTTGCTGGGTATAGTATTCTGGGTGAAGCATTCA
Source organism: Suncus etruscus (assembly GCF_024139225.1). Lineage (NCBI taxonomy): Eukaryota > Metazoa > Chordata > Mammalia > Eulipotyphla > Soricidae > Suncus > Suncus etruscus. The sequence continues at coordinate 1,265,417 of NC_064856.1, read as the reverse complement.
TTTCATTCAGTCTTGTCACAATATCCCACCACTGCTTTCTGGCATTGAGTGTTTCTGGTGACAGGTCTGCTGTAAATCTCAGGGAAGCTTGCTTGAACGTGATTTCCCCTTTTGATCTTGCTGTTTTCAGAATTCTGTCTCTATCTGTGGGATTTGTCATTATGACTAGGATGTGTCTTGGGGTGGTTTTTCTGGGGTCTCTTTTGGTTGGTACTCTTCGGGCATGCAGGATTTGATCACATATAATCTTTAGCTCTGGAAGTTTCTCTTTAATGATGTTCTTGACCGTTGATTCTTCCTGGAAATTTTCTTCCTGGGTCTCTGGGACTCCAATGATTCTTAAGTTGTTTCTGTTGATCTTATCATTGACTTCTATTTTCATCTGTTCCCATTCTTTGACTAATTTTTCCATTGTCTGCTCATTTGCTTTAAGTTTTTTGTCCAATCTCTCCTGCTGTATGGAATTGTTATGTATCTCATCTTCCACAGCACCAAGTCTATTCTCAGCTTCTGATACCCTGTCCCAGAGCTTATCCATTTTGTCATTCACTTCGTTTACTGACTTTTTCAGTCCTGTTAGTTGACATGTTATTTCAGTTTGGAGTTTTGTGATTTCTGTCTTCATATTTTCTTGGTTCTTATTAGTGTTCTGTTCAACTCGATCCATGGTTTCTTGGAGTCCGTTGAGCATCTTCCATATTGCTAGTTTAAAGTCCTTATCTGAGAGGTTGATTAGTTGGTTGGTCATTATCTGGTCCTCAGAATTGTCATCTTCATTCTCTATGTCTGATGCTGGCCTGCGTTGTTTGCCCATTGTCACACTTGTATTGTGGGTTTTTCTACGTGTTGTGGTGGTATTCATTGTCTATATGATGCAGGTGGCACACTCCTCTGGCTCCTCCCTTTCTGGATGGGCTGACTTTCACGCAAGAGGACAGTAGACAGACATAGACAGGTCACACTCACAGTTTTTCACAGTTGGGCCCCACTGGGCCGGTGTACTTTTGCGGATTTTCCCCGCCTGGTGTCACACACAGGGAGCCGGCTTTTGCAAAGCTTAGCCGGTTTTCATGCTCTGTAGTCCCTCCCTGAAAATGGCGTCTGGGCAAGCGAGGTTTCTGGAGCCTCTTTTTGCCCCACTCGCAAGAGTTTCACGCAAGAGGACAGTAGACAGACATAGACAGGTCACACTTACAGTTTTTCACAGTTGGGCCCCACTGGGCCGGTGTACTTTCGCGGATTTTCCCCGCCTGGTGTCACACACAGGGAGCTGGCTTTTGCAAAGCTTAGCCGGTTTTCATGCTCTGTAGTCCCTCCCTGAAATTGGTGTCTGGGCGAGCGAGGTTTCTGGAGCCTCATTTTGCCCCACTCGCAAGAGTTTCACGCAAGAGGACAGTAGACAGACATAGACAGGTCACACTCACAGTTTTTCACAGTTGGGCCCCACTGGGCCGGTGTACTTTCGCGGATTTTCCCCGCCTGGTGTCACACACAGGGAGCCGGCTTTTGCCCCAAACGGAATAATGTTTAATGCGATTTTTTTCTTACTTATGCGATTTGTATTGTGATTATTCGGTAAGCGAATAATCTCAAATACTGCGATATTTGAAGGCCGGCCATGGGCCACAAAATGTTGTATGGAGGGCCACAAATGGCCCGCGGGCCACGAGTTTGAGACCCCTGGTTTAGCTACTTTATAGATGAACACAAAGCTCTACAAAACTAACCTGCATATGTGTAGATAGTGCTGGTGATGGTCTAGTAATGTTAGAAATATTGAAACTCAGTCAAACATCCACTGTCCTTGCCCCAAACTTTAGAACTAAGAATAGTTCATCCTTAGTTTACCTTTTACTTTATTTAGATTTGCAAATAAGTTGGTGTGTGCATCAGAAAATCTATCCATGAGGGAATTTTAGTGTTAATTTTGTTGCCCAGTGGTGTGCAACCTATTCTTTCTCCCAGGATCTTTTCATATAAAACTTCCTGGGACCATGCAGACAAGATAAAAGCTTTAAAAAAATTTTTTTTTAGAAATTGTATCACTGAGATACACAGTTACAAATTTGTTCATGGTTGAGTTTCACCTTTTACTGCTGCGCATTTTCCAACACCAATGTCTTCAGTTTTACTCCTGCTCTCCCCCCCCCCCCCCGCCTGAATCTACATTTTGTCTTCTCACTCTTTTTCACACTGTTTTTATTTATTTCCTCTTAGACACTATACTTTGCAGAATAAATACTCCCTGCTTAACGAGCAAGTTCTGTTTCAAAGACTTGGTCATTAAGCGAATTGGTCGTTAAGTGAGGAACTGCATGTACTGTAAACAGTAGTACATTATATGCATAGTACTTGACAATACAGTATTCTGAAAAAGCAAAATAATGAGAAAGATCAAACTGAAAACTTTCACTTGTTTTAATTTGCATAGATTGTGTCATTTACACACAGTACTGCAACGTATTACAAAACATAAAGTTAGTAAAATTAGTACATTAATATTAGTACATTAACATAAAGTTAGTACATTAAAGCACCAAAAACCACAGTACTGTGCTGTAGAATGCACAAGGTGGAAAAAGGATATTTAAAATAAAATAAAATAATGGTGAAATGTTGGTCGTAAGTGCGAGCGGTCGCTAAACAGGTGGGTCGTTAAGCGAGGAGGATCTGTACTGTTATTGAAGGAGTATCATGTACAAAATTTATGCTGAAAACCCGATCTCAGCTTATACGTGGGTCATACAGGTTACTTTATTCTGTGCATGTATGTACACCAAATCAAATGCATGTAGTTTCCAGTCGTCTTCTGCCTCCAGTCTGCTGGGGGGGCCCCGTCAGTGCTTCAGCTCTGTCCACAAGTCTCAGCTGAGATGAACAGGTAGGCGGCTGAGCTGAACTGGATACCACTGAACTATTGAACCCACAATATTCAATGGCACATTTAGTTAAGTGACAAACCCATTTAAGGCAGTAAAGTTGTGTAAATAAATGTTTATAAATCCCGAGTCCTTATAATCAGGCATTTAGGTGTATAAGGATTCAGAATTTTTAACCATTTATTTACAATGCTTTACTGTCTTCAATGGTTTATTAACTTTTATTAAATTTGTCATTGAATACTATGGGTTAATGTGGTATATTAATGATTTATAGAATAATCTCATATTGTAAATGTAATCATGTATTATTTGTTTATTTACTGATTCCTCTATTATTGTAATTTTCTTGGTGTATATTTTTATTTTTAAAATTTACCAGTGGCTGCTGCATTTTCCACCTCAGATTATACTTGAGGCAATAAGTTTTCTCAGGTTTTAGGGTAAAATGGGGGGGTCAGTTTATACTTGGATCGGCTTATACTCTAGTAGATAGGCATATCACTTTATCACCTTTCATCACCTAGTTCTTTTCCAGAACCTGTCTTGATCGAGAGACCCAAAAACACAATGCAGAAGAAGCATGCGTACTCCTATGTTCATTGCAGCACTATCTACAATGACTAGAATCTGGAAACAACCCAAGTGTCCACGAATGAATGAATAGATAAAGAAACTGTGGTACATTTACACAATGGAATACTATACAGCTGTTAGAAAAATAAAGTCATAAAATTTGCCTACAGATGGATAAATATGGAGAGTATTGTGGTAAGCAAAATGACTCAGACAGAGGAGGATAGACATAGAATGATAACACTCATTTGTGGGATATGAAAAAAAGAAACATAATTTGGTAATACCCAAAGACAATAGATATGAGGGGCAGGTGGATTGAGCCATAGTAGGAAGCTTGCTCCAAAGAGCAAGGGAGTCAAGTTAGGGGAGAGACTAGATCACTATGGCTATGATAGTTGGAAATAATAACTTTGGACACTATGGCTACTTTGAGGACACAAGTCCATCATCTTTCAACATGCCTGCTGATTACCAATAAAGTCCCCCTATCCTGTTTGACCCCATGTCTCTCTCTCAGTTCATCAAGCAGCACTGGAACTGAGCTTTCTAGTTATAGTGTGACATTTAAAGAGGCAACATTATTAGATTTGTCTAGAATAATTTGAAACCTGCAGCAATATCAAACAACAGTTAATTGAATCTATTCAATGGCTTTATGTATTATATTATCAAGGTAAAGTTACATTTCTTTAAAAATTAAAAGAATTATTTTTAAAGTATTTTAATCACCATGATTTTTAGTACTGTCAATCATAAAGTTTTATTTATATGAATTTCCAATGGCACACTCTTCACCAGTTTTCATTTGTTTTTTTATTAAGTGTCATAAATTCTGAAGGAGATTCTCAAAATCTATAGTTTTTTTGGTCAAGCTGACTTCTTTGTGTCTGCTGCCTACAGTTCACATGATTTTTAAAATATTGAATTACCATAAGGTATAGAGTTAAAAAGTTGTTGATGATTGAGTTATAGTAATCCAATGTTCTAACACCCATTTCTTCACCAATGATTATTTCTTGGAGACATTGTTGAATGTCTCCAGTTTCCCTCCCATTGAAGCAGGAAGGATAACAGTAGGTTTTTGTATTGGTCTGTGATTCCTGAGTTCCTCAATATTTTCAAGTATAAAAATACCAAGTAAGAAAGATGTTCAGACTAGGTTAGAAAATAGAAAAGTTTATTGGAAAGTAGAGAATGGAGAAGGAACTCCCACTGTGGGGAGGAACTTAACATAGGACTAAATTTAGTATGATTTGTTTTGTGAGGAGTTTTATAAAAAAAAACTCAGTTTGTGTGTTGGCCTTGAAAGCTTTTCTGTGGGGCCGGAATGGTGGCACAGTGGTAAGGCGTTTGCCTTGCATGCACAGACCTAGGACTGGCTGCAGTTCGATCCCTCGGAGTCTCCATATGGTCCCCTAGCCAGGAGCAATTTCTGAGTGCAGAGCCAGAGCGAAAAGTAACCCCTGAGTATCACCGGGTGTGGCCCCAAAGGCAAAACAGAAATAAGTAGAATAAAAAAAAAAAAAAAAGCTTCTTTGCGTTCCTTGCCAATTGATAAGAATGCTTCAAAGAATGTTTCAAAGATCCTAAAAAGTGTTCAGAGAGGTCTGAGTCCTTCAGGTTTGACTACTTGCCATAGGCATGCGTGTTATCTGAGTCTCTCTCAGAATCAAAGTTCTGAGGCTGAATTCTACGGTCTTGGGAAGTTACTGAAATGTCTAAAAATTTAGGATGGGGCAGTCAAAAAATGGGATGTTCACAGCAATTGGCCAAGAAAAACCAGTCTTCCTGTTTCATTTCTGTGACTGGATGCAAAACTAGAGCCTTAATCCTTACACCTTGTCCTTCTTATATAACTCTTTATATGTTTTTGGTTTTCTTTTTGTTGTTATTATTATTATTTTTTGGACCACACCTGGCAGCTCTCAGGTGTTACTTTTGCCTCTGCTCTCAGAAATCCCTTATGTCAGGGTCGAGGGACCATATGGAATGTCCGGGATTCAAGTTGGGTCAGTCACATGCAGACTAAATACCCCATTGGTTTGTGCTGTTGCTCTAGCCCCTTACTTTTTTTTTTTTTTTTTTTGGTTTTTGGGCCATTCCTGGCGTTGCTCAGGGGTTACTCCTGGCTATCTGCTCAAAAATAGCTTCTGGCAGGCACGGGGGACCATATGGGATGCTGGGATTCGAACCAACCACCTTAGGTCCTGGATCGGCTGCTTGCTATCTCTCCAGCCCCTCTTACTCTTTTTAAATATTTTTTTTATGTTTTCTTTTCTTTTCTTTTCTTTTTGGCAATGAACCTGAAAGTAACAGGTATTAAAAATGCATGGATAGGGAGGAAGGGAGGAAAAAAGGAAGAAAGGAAGTCAGGAAAAGAGAGGGAGAGAAGAAGGAAGGAAGGAAAGGAGGAAGAAAGGAAGGAAGGAAAAAGAGGGAAGAGAAGGGAGAGAGGGGGGAGGGAGGAAGGGTAGGAAAGGAAGGAAAGAATGAATATTATTTGATTTGATTGTTTTCTGTAATTTTTCTCTGTGAAAATAGACAACAAAACTAAGAACTTGGTGGAATGGTTTTTATTTTCCCTGGTCTCCCCAAGTACTTTACTGGCAAGGTCATGAGACAAACAGAAGGTTGGTAGCTCTCTCTGTGGGGTTTCCTCCTGTCACTCTATGACTTTCCACTCATCTTAACAGCAACAAGAACTCACCAAGCATGCAACTTTCACTTTGGCAATAATTCTTTAAAAACCAGCACTCTGGGCAAGAACTGTAAAATAAAGGTAGGGCTTTGGGTTGAAGCAATCGAACAGTGGGTAAGGCACTTGCCTTGCACACAACCAACAGGGTTTAATCATCTGCACCCCATATGGACCATTGAGCAAGGAATGATTCCTTAGGAATGATTCCCAAAGGTAGAAAAGTAGGAAAGGAGATAGGAGAAACCCCCAGCATGAAAGCAGAGCCAGGAGAAACCCCTGAGCATTGCTTAACGTGACCAAAAGCAAAAGAAAATAAAAATAGGCTAGTTTCTCTCATCTTGACCTCCCCAAAGACAAAGGTAAAATGGCTATTGAGCCCTTAATCAGAAACCTTGGTTTAGATTTGCAGTTTGAAAGGAGGATGCCTCCAGACATTCCCCAGGAATTCCATTCTATACTGTTGTCCATCTGCCTTGCAGTGAAGTTGTTTTAAAATGCGTTTCTACAAAAAATGCTTCTTGTGGGACTAAAGAGTGTTAATGAGCTGAGAGGTTAATAGCTTACATGTTGGGAGCCTGGGTTAATCCTTGCTACCACATGCTCTCTAGAGCCCTCAAATCCAAACCTTGCTTACTTGCAACATTCAGAAAGGATGATTGCATCAAGAACCTGAGTCCACCACTTTCCAACCTGCTGTCTTCTTGTCACTGCATCCAGTTGGCACAGGATTGTCAAGGTCCCCATGCATGGTCAGGGTTGTGTGCTTGCTTTGGATTCCAGGAGGTCTGGAATGTCTGGAGGTCTGGGTGTCAGCTCTTGCATAGTCTCCACATCTGTCTCCACATCTGTCTCCACAAAGCCAGGAACTACCCCTAGGCACAGACACCACCATCAGGTATAGCTAACCCCCCCCCCCACATCACATTCAATCAATATGATTGCCTATCTCTTTGACTTTATAAAATGGTTCATAAAATGAGGATACAGGAAATAGTAGCACAAAATGAAAGTTGCTTTTATATTTTTTGACCTTACAAATAGCACAGGGTGACCAGGTTGACTGGGGCCACTTCCAGAGATATTTGGTTAACTGATTCAGATGGTCTCAGGTGTGGAACTGGGGATGCATCACTTCAGCGTTGCTCAGCCTGGCAGTGCAAGGGACCACCAGGGATATGCATGGAAGTAATGGTAAGGGGGTCGTGTGACACTGAATTAACTCTCTGACATATAAAGTAGAAGGTTCGTGTTATTTTTTGTTTTTGGCAGATCTCAGGGCTTACTCCTGGCTCTATGAGCAGGGATCACTATGTTGCTTAGGTGTTGCTTAGGGGACTATATGCAGTACCAGGGATTGAACCTGGGCTGGCCACTGGTAAGGTGAGCACCTTATTGACTGTATTCTCTCCCACCTAAAATGGGAATTTTGTATAGGCAGAAAGGGAGAAGTTAAAATCGCAGCTTCTTTGAAACTTTGAGGCCAGATGGGTTCTTACATGAATGACTCCATTTAGGACCTACTTTTTAACTCATGATTGATTTTAATTTTGTTTTACTTTGTTGGGGGCCACACCTTGCAATTCTGGTAGGTGACACCTATCTCCATGCTTGTGGGACATTTCTAGCAGTTCTCGGTAGCACTGTGCAGTACTGGTGATCAAACCCAGAGTTTCAGTCTACAAAACATTTGCTCTAATCCTTTGAGCTATGTTTCAGTTCTACTTGATTTTTTTTTTCCGTTTATGATCATACCCAACAATGCTCAGGAATAACTCCTGGCTTTGTGCTTAAGAATTAATACTACACTGGTGTTGGGAATGTTGCACTGGTGATGGGGGCTGTTCTTTACATGACTGAAACTCAACCACAATCATGTTTGTAATCAAGTTATTTTAATAAAATACAAAAAAAAAGAATTAATACTGGGGGCCGGTGCAGTGGCACTAGAGGTAAGGTGTCTGCCTTGCCAGCACTAGCCTAGGACGTCCCATATGGTTCCCCAAGCCAGGAGCTACTTCTGAGCTCATTACCAGGAGTAACCCCTGAGCGTCACCGGGTGTGGCCCAAAAACCAAAAAATAAATAAATAAATAAATAATACTGACCAACTCAGGGAACCAAATAAGGTGCCAGGGAATAAACCCAAGTCATCTGTATTCAAGGTAAGTGCCCTGGCTGCAGTGCTATCTCTCCAGTTCCCCAGTCATACTTCTTAATTTATTTTATTTTATAATAATAATTTTTATTTTGACCAAAGTGGATTACATATCTTTCACAGTAATATTTTAGGTACATATTAACATTGAATCATGGGAGTCCTATCACCAAAGTTGTCCTCCTTCCACCCCTTGTTCCCACATTGCATCTCATATCCCTCTCTCTTACCCCCCAGGCTGCTAGTATAAGAGGTCCCCTCTGTGTCTAGCTTGTTGTAGATTGGGTATCAATTCTTTTGTTGTTGGCTTTGGATTTGGTGTTTAAGTTTGATCATTTTTATTACTACTTAGTGATCATACAACTGGTCTTGGTACCCTCCGTTATTTCCCCTCAATTTGACAGGTGGAGCAAGATGGTTCAAGTTATGTGGTTCTGTTTGAAGAAAAGAAAAGCAATAAAAAGGGGTAAAAATCAATCAAGTCAAAAATGGGCAGAGTCCTTAGATGCAGTGGTCCTCAAACTATGGCCTACGGGCCACATATTGTATTTGTATCTATTTCGTTTCTTCATTGCAAACTAAGATATATGTAGTGTGCATAAGAATTCATTCATAAGTTTTGTTTTTACTATAATCAGACCCTCCAATGGTCTGAGGGACAGTGAACTGGCCCCCTGTTTAAAAAGTTTGAGGACCCCTGCTAGAGGCTCTCAACTTCAGTTTGGGGAAGAAAGGGAAAAAGGAAGAAAAATACCACAACAATACAAAAAAGAAAAATCAAACAAAAAATCCAGTGAGCACTATAGCTATAAGGACAAGCACCACATAATAACCATCGTCCTGAAATAAAAACAAATCAGAGTGCCAAAAAAAAAAAAAAATGAAAACAACAGCAACAACAACAAAACCAAAAACCAATAAATAAATAAATAAATAAATAATGTGCTGTTTGTTTTTTGGTTCCTTCCTTCCTTCTAGTGTGGCCCTACATGCCATTCAAACATCAGCAACAACTGAAAGATTCCGAATCAGTGATTTTTTTCTTGTATTAAAAATAGAAAAAAGCTACCTTAACTTTACTGATTTAAGACAGAAACCATTTCTTATTACTTATGAACCTATGGGTTTTGAGCTTCTTCAGTCAGTGATAGATTGATTGAGGTCTTGTTGATCTACAGAGTCTTCTCTCAAATGAAAGGAAGTTGGCGCTCTATTACCTGGGATACCACTGACTTGACCACATGTTGCATCAACCAGAAAACAGCAGGAGGAGGCAATCCCCAATATGTACACACCTTTCAAGTCTATTTAAATCATGTTTGCATATTGGTGGATTGTACAAAATAATCAACAGACAAATTCAGTGAATGTGGGAGAAGCCACCATATGCTCCACTAATCTCAGGAGCCTAAGTCAGACAGAATAGCACAGAATGGGCATTATACTTGACTTATCCATCCTGGGATGTCTAACTTTCTAATTCCAGGAATTTAAGAAGAATAGGCCCACCATCATCAGCCTTCCCAATTAACTTTGGAGCCTTCGCATTTCAGATTTTTGTTTCCCTGGGTCAAGAGGGCACTTGGAATATCTTATTGCATCTCTTCTACAAAACTAGATATAAAATCACAGACCCAGATATCTCATAGATTCAGCAGGCAGGCAAAGGGATAATTTTCTCCTTTGTACACTGATGCCTTTCTGGATTCAAACTTGGGTTGGGAGTGTTAATGAGAGCAGACACACACACAAACATAAATAAGCATCTTAGAATTTCCTTATGATGGTTCTTTATCTAAAATTCCATTGATCTTGTTTAGGTGAAAGCAATATTTGAAAGTATTTTTTCTTTTTTTTTTTTTTCTTAACCTTTCCTTCTAGAAGTTTCTTAGGTTTAAGCAAATCCCACTCTCTCCTCTAATTGCAAGCATTCCCATCGTGGCAGAAATGGTTCTCAGGCAGCCCTGCATCCAATAAGCAATTTTGAAATGGGAACCCGAGGGAGGAGGCAGTGGAAAAACACCCTGAAGGCTTTTCTCAACTGTGCTGCTGCGTCATGGAAAACAAGCCAGGCACCTGCAGCAGGCCTCACAGCAGGCCTCACCAGAGCTTCCAGCTTAGTTATTCCATAGATTTATAGGATGTCTGACTCATCTGGCTGTCTAGTCAGGCACTTCCAAAGCACATTATGAGTCTTTTCAGCACATTTTCTCAACTCACGCCAAAGATCAGGTGGCAGACATCTGAAGATCAAGACCGACAGCTAAAGAACTATCCAAGCTTTGGGATCATGCATCAGATTTAGTTTACTAAACCCCCCATGCCAAATAAAGTGGAGAGAAGAGTTAGAACTTGTAACTGTTTACTTAAAATGCTTGGGTTTTAAGACCGTCCTGAAGCTGATTTTGAGAGAAGCACATGAGTACCCATGTTTATTTGGCCAATAAACCTACCAAGCACTGGGAAGTGAGGCTCAAGGAAACTAAATAATGAAGAAGAAAGCCAGATGAGGAGCATGAGCAAGCAGGCCTGTGAGCTGGGGCTCAGTCCTGCTGGGGTCTGCTCAAAGGCTGTACACAGCAGGCTTGCATTGCCCCCATCCAACTGAAGGGCAAGTTGTGCCCAGCCCTGTGTCAGGTCACTCCATCTCTCAAATGAGAGAAGTCCCTAACACAGTGAGTTGTGCGTAATTGTGAAAGGGGCCTTTTGAAATCAACAGAAAGGCAGGTACCAAGGAGAGAGAATATGTAGGGCATCAAAAATGCTACCATTTTATATAGACCTGGTATCACATAGCTGCCTCCAACATTGGTACCCTAATATTCTAGCCTTTCATTTATTCAACATATAGTATACATATATATTAGTACATATGTATCAATATATGCATATGTATGCATATATATGTTGGTTTGAAGCACACCTTGCAGTGCTCAGTTGTTACTCATGACTCTATACACAGAAATCATTCCTGGCAAACTCGGGGGACCATATGGGATCCTGGGGATAGAACCTGGGCTGGCTGCATGCAAGGCAAATGCTGTGCTATTGCTCCAGCCCCCACACAGTAATGTTTTTTATTCCTACTGGATACCGTTTATCCCACGCCTATATCCAAAGCTCTCTGCTAAGGTGTTTCATGTTAGCTCACTTGATTCCCATGAAAACTTGCAAAATATTTTTAATGCTTGCATTTTATTGCTCAGATCAGAATACTGAGCTTAGCAAGGTTAAATAAGTTACGAAAAGTCACTCGAAGCTGAGATTTGCTCCAAGATTTGTTTTCAAGCTCAAGTTCTACCCACTCTACTTTCTGTAAGAGTCTTTCTTCCTGCTGCTTTTAGAAAAGGTCCAGTCATGCCTAGTCCTTGTGCCATCACTTCTCCAGAATCCTCTTCTCTCTTCTTTATCACTCCTGTTTCAGCATCTCTTGTTCTTAACTTGGCACTCAGAAATTAAGTCTTGGTCGTTCAGGAGTACAAACCTCTTTCCAGGGCAGTGGGCAGTGGGCTTTCACATCTTCCAGGCCTTCTTAATCTGTCTCCATTGGCCACTTTCTCCCAGCTCATTACATTTTTAAATATCTGGGTCCTTAAACACCCTCCAACTCACGCCCACCCATGGTCTGTGCCTCTTAACGAGCATCTGTCATGCACCTTGGCAGGTCCTGCTGCTTCTAGTTCTTACTGAGGGAATTAAATAACTCTTTTTTGGTGTCATCTTGTGACTTCAGGGCTGATTCACCCATGGGTCCCAGCAAACAGCACCAAGTGGTTTGTTTTTAAGGCATCAAACGCAAATGTAAGTCCCAATTTGCTGTTGTTAATATTTTAAAAATAAAATGGCATGGGGTGAGGACCAAGAGAAGGAATAATTAATTCCAGCCTGCCAGCAGGGGAGTGGGAGGGAGGTGGCAACTCTCACAGATTTAGAGAGAATCCCAGAGCAGTAAACACAGAACTTCGACTTCCAGGTGGCAAAAATACATAGAAGAGCGAAGGGGCATAAAATAATGAAGCATGGCTTCCTCCTAGAGATTATATAGACAGATTTTTTTGAGATGTACTAATATTTTGAAAAACAATACCAAGAAGCAAAAAAGTCTATTTTGCCTCTGATGCTTTAAATTTAGCAATAGTGAGCAGCTGGTTTCCTCTATCCTTCACTGAATAAAAGCAGAAAATGAAGTTGAAATGGAAAGAATCGACAGAACAGATCAGAGGCCCTTGATGGAAAATAGCCTGGTAATGATCCATGAGTTTAAATGGTTTGACATGGATGCTAATAGGTCATGACAATGACAAAATCCAAAGTGTTTTAATGGAAAAAGAAGATTCAGAGACATTTGGTCATTCAGACATCAATCACTGTAAATCCACTTTAGGTCCCTTCTTTAGGGTCATTTGAACCACTGTCTGCCATGCTACCTCTGTATGTGAGTTTGCATTGTAAGTTATATTGTGTGTGAGATTACGTTGTAGAGTCATGAACTATTGAACTAGAAGAATATTGGGGAGCCTTCCACTCAACAGGCTCACTCTTAAGAAAGGACTTTGTTGTGACAGTTAAAGTAAACACAGGTTTAGTAGACCCTGGATTTGAGCCGAAGTTGCACAAAAAGATCACAAGGGAATTGAGCCCGAGAGCAGTAAAGGCTTCCGCTGCTATCGGAAAGTATGACATTCTGTTTGTAAGATTAGGTCATCAGTTTGGGAGGTCATATTTATTTATATGTAAAACATTTTGAGGATTCCCAGGCCACAAAATAACATACTGAAATGTACCAAATAGGAATATTCCACTTTAAGAACGTGTGGAAAACTGGTCCAAGATATCCAAAGTAAGCAGTGGAACCTGACTCATACATTTTCTTTAGGTTCTAGAGTTGAGTGTTTTGGGGGGGCCCAAGCTGAGTCCAAATTGTCCCACTCAAACCAAGTTGAGCAGAGTTTGGGAGAAGTACAGGGAGTCACTTATCTCAGGGATATAGCAAGGAAACTTCCTGGTAGATGGGGAGGGCTGAGGCTGCCGGGGGAGTGGTATCAAGAGATTTTGCTTGCTCAGGACTCGGGACTCAGAACCTATCACAGGCTCTCACAAAGGGATTAATGTCAGCACTGACAGTTTTAGAGACTGTTAACTACACGTAATGGAGAGGGAGGCATGAAGTGATTTAGCTCATCAGACTCTTGACAAGACACTGAAACCCATACAGTACAAACTCTGAAAGAGACTTTTTGTCAAAATGAGATGAGAATTCAGGACTCATTATTTCCTCGAGTTTCTGCTCTCAGACTCCTTGAGGATGGCCAACTTAGGGTTGTACTGCTCCTTTGTCTGTGAGATTTAACTGTTCATTAGCTCATTCAGCAAGAATAGGACGATCATCTGCTAAGTGCCAGGAAGGGAAAATAGTGGAGAACAAAACAGAAATTCTGACCTCATGGAGTTTTATTTAGCATAAGAAACTACAAATAGAAATATATTCAGCAGCAGATTTATAAAAATAAATCTAATAGGAAAAATTAATAAAATTTCATTATACAACATGAAAGCTACATATGCAGCTGCTTAAATTTAAATGCATTTTTAATCAACTCTTTGGTTGCATAAGTCACGTTTTAATGACGATGTATGGTTAGTGACTGCTGTATTGGATAGATCAAGAAAGACTGGATAGGGAGTAGTGAGTGCTCAGCATTCTATCTACATTTTTGTACTGGAGGACAGATAGAGTTTCCTAGACACTGGGTGCTTATCAATTCAGAGAACTATGCAGATGGATGACTATGACCTCAATAAGTTGCTCTGAAGATTAAATATCACCTAAGATTTCAACTGAAAATAATTCTTGAGATAGTTCTTTTGGAAGTTCTGCTTAAAAGCTGCCTTTGAGAGGCTAGAGAAACAGCACAGATGCTAAGGAGCTTATCCTGCATATGGCTACTGCAGTTCAATCCCTGGTGCCCCACGGTCCTCCAAGCACCACTGGAAGTGACCCCTAAGCACAGAGAACTAAGAATGGCCCTCTGCGCATCACCAGGTATGAGTCAAAATGCAAACAAAAAAAGAGAAAGCTACTTTTTAAACCTGCAAACCAGAAATCTGTACTGTCAGTTCACATTTAATCCAGATATTTCAGCAGATGGTCTTGAAACTTAGCAAAGGATAGATACTCTGCTCCCTTGTAGAGAAGAGAATTCTGTCTAGCTAGGACCAGGTCAAAGAAGGACCATGTGCTTGAAAACTCCAGCAGAAAGAAATTCCCTCTCTCCACTTGTTTCTCTCCTTCTTGGTTTCCTGGCTTTGCCTTGTGGCTTCAAAAACCAGTTGGATTTTATACAAATATACATGAAATTCACAAACATGCACCATACGTGGCATTTCAGATAAGTTAGTGCTTTGAATAAAAAGAAAGTAATAGGTCAAAAGAGAGGAGGATGGGGACTTTTCTAAGTGCACACTGAATTAATTTGGTGTCTTCAGGCCATGGAATATTCAATGGCGAGTTATTTCAAGAAGTCAACACAAAATGGTTTTGAGGGGATTGCAACACTCCTGGGCTTCACCATGCTCTGGGGTCACTCACGGCAATATTCGGAATATCATGCAGTGCTACAGTTTAAACCCAGACCTTCTACAAAGCATATTCTCTAGCCCCTTGATTTCTTTATTGATTCCCATTACAAATGCCTTATGTGATATACACTAGATTGAGGGTCCCATCTATGTCCGAAGTGAATTACAACTCAGTCAAATGAGTAAAGTTCTCGCAATAGTCCCATCTCCGAGATTGAAAAAAAAAAAAAAAAACAAAGAAAACCCTATGCACAGAGTGGCACACCAATCAGTGGGGAAGGCCTTGCAAAGATCTACATGATCTTGGACCAAAGCTTCCTCCTTTGTTCCATAGAACAAACTTTCTCTAATGAGATGAGCCAAGTGGAACAAAATAATGACACAGCTTTCTGATTTGGGGAAGGCAGAACCAGGAATGTAAATGACCTTCTTGGAGCAATGTGTTCCCCATGCATTTCTGTATAATGATATTCCTTCAGACTTAATGGTTTCAACCTGTTGTAATCCACAATCACTAGCTCTGAGTCTCCAGCAGAGAGATCTGAGCACAGCTTGTCAACAGAGGCTCGTATCTGAGAGCTGCCATCCAGGGAACAACCAGGTCTTTATTTTCCTCAGGACCCTGAGGTCTATTTCTCAGCTCCCTCAGGTTGTTGGAATTCATTTCCTTGCTTTTAAAGAGCCAATGCTCTCAGCTCATTCCCACCTGGTCCATGATGGGTACTCTGACAACATCATAGTCAGTATTTTAAGATAAGCACAAAAATATCTTTCTTCAGAAAGAACTAGGTCCCTCTTGTAAGAGTTGTCATCTGATTAGGCAAGACCCACTCCCAGATCATTTCCCTTTTGATTCTCTTTTCATCAAGGACTTCAATTACACAAATAAAATCCCTTTTCCTTTTCCATATAACACAAACTAATCACATTCCAACATCTGTTAACCACAGATACCATCTAAGCTCAAGAGAAAGAGATTACATGACTGGCCGTGGTTCAATTCCTGGCACTTAATATAAGCACCACCAGGAGCAAACCCTGACCTGAGCACAGAGCCAGGAGTAAGCCCTGACTATCACTGGTTGTGGCCCCAAAACAAACAAGAGAGGCAGAGATGACATATACCAAGGGTTGAGAATCTCAAGAACCACTTTCAAATTCTCTCTCCCTCCCAGAGAAGCCCAGTTCTGCTGCCTTCAGCCAGTCCTCTCTTCCTCTCCTCTCCTCCTGGCTCCACATGACACACTCAGAAGCCTTGCAAATGGCCATTTCTCAGCAGCCAGGCCTCCTTCAAAACTGTGTAATTTTGATGTTTGCAGACCTGTGTGCCAGTTAGGATTTAAGGCCTTCATGCATTTTCCTGATGTTGATTGCCTCTGTCTGCAATCACCGTTTCAGAGGAGGCAGAGGCCTAGAAGAGCTGGCAGGGGGCTGTAGAGGACTTCCCTTCCAGTGTTTGCTATTAGTGACATGGAGAGTAATATGAACAGTTTCAATCGCTCTATGAGTCCAGAAATCCCTAGGCGTTGGGAGGTCCCTGAGCTGAGCTTCAGAA
This sequence comes from Suncus etruscus, assembly GCF_024139225.1. NCBI lineage: Eukaryota > Metazoa > Chordata > Mammalia > Eulipotyphla > Soricidae > Suncus > Suncus etruscus. The sequence continues at coordinate 1,248,973 of NC_064856.1, read as the reverse complement.
ATGTCTCTGTCAAGCAGGTCCAGGGCCTGTTGGGAAAGCCCCTTAGTTTTGAGAGCCTGGGCTACCCCACCTTACTCCAGGGAGGTCAGTATAAATGGCTCTGGGCAGATAAAGCCCTGCCAAAGCTTTCAGCTCTAAAGAGTTGCAGATGTCTTGTCTAGAATGACAGGGCTGGGTCCAAACTTGAGGGCAACTGTCTGGCAAAGGAATTATAACCAGAAGGTAGGGGACAGGGTATTGGGAGATGGATGACCAGAAGGTAGGGGACAGGGTATTGGGAGATGGATGACTTTATCTTGTGATTTACAAGCATTGGGCTATTAGAGGTACACTGTTAATATTCACCATGCAAGCTTGAGGACATCCACCACCAACATACACACACAGAAATTCTACCTACCCCCTCTGTTTTTACCAGTTTTTTTTCTGCAATTATATGTGTGTGTGTGTGTGTGTGTGTGTGTGTGTGTGTGTGTGTATGTTTTGGATCACATCCAGTGGCGCTCAGGAGCTACTCCTGACTCTGTGCTCAGACATCACTTCTGGCAGGCTCAAGGAACCATCTAGGATGCCAGGGATTGAACCTGGGGTGGCCATGTGCAAGGCAAACACCCTACCCATTGTGCTATTGCTCCAGTCCTACAACTATATTTCATGCTAAATGCTACTGTAGGCACTGTAAGAAGAGGGCCAGACACATCAGGCAAGGTCTACTTTGATGGATAAAGTACTGTACTTTCTATTTATATATTTTTGGTTTTAGGACCACACCTAGTGGCCCTCAAAAGGCTACTTCTGACTTGGTGATGTGGAGATGGGGTGTCTAAGGTAGTGCCCCAGAAATGCCTTAAGGAATCATGTGGTACCTTGAATCATGAGGTCCAGTATCCAAACTATATGCTCCAGCCCTTGGAGCTTGAATAAAAATTTTATGGCATATATACTATGACATACTATTCAGCTATCAAAAGATGAAATAATGTAGTTCATTGCAACATGAATGGTACTGGAAGGTGTTAAATGAAATAAGTTAGAGAAAAAAGGACAAATACCAGAGAATCTCACTCATCTGTGAAATAGACAGACAAAACAAGGGAATAGACAGAATCACACCCCTTAGCCTTAGATATACAGATCTCAGGTTAGCAGAGAGTGGTGAAAGGGTGGGGAAATGAAGGAACCAACTAGACATGACATGGGGACATTAGTAGAGATGCTTAGGTTCTATGTTCTTTTGTGCTCAAGTGTTGATGTGCTAGCATTATATATCAGTAGTGTAAACTTTAACAGTGTTGTAACCATTTTATCTAAACTATCATTGTTTATAAGTGAACATAAAAGGGCTGTGAGATAGGGCAGCAGTTTAACTGAATCTAGATTAAATGCCCGGCATCTGAGATGTCCCCTGAGTATTGTCTGATACAGCTCTAGAGACTCCCAGCATCATTGGAGTCACCCAGGTCACCCACTGCCTTTAAGACCTGAGCAGCACGGCAGCCTCAGGCCTTTGCACAGTAGCTTCAACCCACTTGGTTGAGAATCATGGTTGGATGCCCTCAGACTCCTGAGCACTGCTTAAGCGGTTCTCTCAAAAAGAGTCAAAGTTGAAAGAAGAACTGAGCACTGCTTAAGCGGTTCTCTCAAAAAGAGTCAAAGTTGAAAGAAGAACTGAAGGCTAGAAAAGGCATTGCGAGAAGATGACAGTTCAATCTTCTTAAGAAGAGGAAACAGTCAGGAATCTCTGTATTTGCTTGAGTTTTGCATCCTAGGTCTGAAATCCTGTTCCCCAGAGCCTCTTGACTAAGAGGTATGACGAGCCATTGCTATTTCCAGTTAGCTCATAAGGAAATGGAGTCACCAGAAATACACAATTTTTTCCAAAGGCACAGACACTGAGTGGAGGAATCAGTATATGAACTGTGGCAGTCTAAGTTCCAAGTCCATAGAATTATTGTTTGTTTTTTTGTCCATTTGTTTGTTTGAGGGCCCACACCCAGCAATGCTCCAATCTTAGGAATAACTAACTAATGGAGTTTCTCAGGGGACTATGTGGGATACCCAAGATCAATCCTGAGTCTGCTTCATGAAAGAGAAGTGCTTTGCCTGCTGTACTTTGGCTCTAGCTCCAGTATAACCACTGTTTATGTCCATCTTACAAGTGAGTGTAGTGTTCCAAGGCTGTGCAAGTGGGAGGCTGCTTGGCCTGATGAAGGAGGGGAGCACAGTCAATAACATCTTAGGTAAGCACATACGTGGCAAGTGAGGGGGAGAGTAGTAGGAGAATAGGGATGTATGGAAAGATTTGGAACTTCTGCTCCAAAACCATTGAAATTAAGTATTCATTTCATAAGAAGTTTCTCTCTTTGACTTAATTGACTCTTACATGTGTCCTTGGGAAAATACAATAGATGCTTGAATTTAGGAAGCAGACCTAGGATGGACCGTGGTTCGATCCCCCAGTGTCCCAGGTGGTCCCCCAAGCCAGGAGCGATTTCTGAGCCAATGGCCAGGAGAAGCCCCTGAGCAGCACCACCTGTTTCCCAAAAACCAAAAACCCAAAGAATAAACTTATCTTTCTTTTTTGTTTGTTTGTTTGTTTGTTTTTGTTTTGGAGCCACACCCGGCATTGCTCAGGGGTTACTCCTGACTGTCTGCTCAGAAATAGCTCCTGGCAGGCACGGGGGACCATATGGGACACCGGGATTCGAACCAACCACCTTTGGTCCTGGATCGGCTGCTTGCAAGGCAAACGCCGCTGTGCTATCTCTCCGGGCCCATAAACTTATCTTTCAATAGCTGGAATTGGGGCTCCGAAGTGATAGATAGATAGTTCAGCAGGTAGGGCATTTGCCCTGCACATGGCCAACCCGATTAGATCCCAGCACTTCATATTGTTCTCCAACGTGTAATCTCTGAAGTGATCCCTGGGCACATACAGAGCCCTTAGCGCCTCCAGCTGTGCCCCAAATAAATAAACAAACAAACAAGAATGCTAAAAGTAATGCTGGCATAAAAGAGTCTGAACTATTCCCAGAATATTCTAATATTTATTTTTCATACTAAAGAAAATTAATCTGCCTAACTCTTAATGTTTCTGTCAAGTTTTTGGTAATGCCAAAGAAGACAAAGAGATTAGGTTAGCTATCAAATTATGTTTTGGAAGAATGTATGTCATTTAAGTCTGGTAGGCTAAGAGAAGAAATAGTGTTTGGCAGACGGTATGGATTTAGTATGGTTATGTCCTTCCTTCCCATAGTCTGACACATGAATTCAACTACCAAATTTTTGTTGATGTGACTTATCACACAGTAGGCGCCTCAAGATCAAATGTAAATGATAGCTATGTCCTTTCCATCATACCACCTTGTTTTCATTAAAAGCATCTCTCTACTTGTCAGACCAGCAGAGAATATAAGAATGGTAATTCACATCATGATTGAAATTTTAAATACACCTTTACTGACTTCTGAGACTTTAAAGCTGCATGCCCTTCTGCCCAGGGAATGAGTGTCCCTGAGTGCTGGTATTATGTAGTGGCACTCATTGAAATTCATTTTATGCTTGAATATGTTGAATTCACTTCAGTCTGCAACCGCTGAGAAAATTCAGAATTCCATTGGTTTCTCTAGGGATATATTGATTCTATGTGATTTTAAGCCATTATGATTCAAAGACAACCTCATATTAAATTTTCCTGGTTTAGAGAAAGAGGAAAATAATAAAAATGATTAGTATGTGTTCTTACACATTTTTATATGCCTTTGGGAAGAAGAAGGGAACGTTTAAAGAGTTTGGGGGTTGAACTTTTGTGAGAGGCAGAGCATATGACTCTTGAGTGATTCTCCTTGTCACTGAAAATGTAAGGATTAGCTTGGATCTAGGACATTTTTATATTTGACTAACATGTTTTGTTCAGAAGAAAGAAACCAGGCAGTACATGCTGGCAGCTACAGGTGGGTGTGGGCACTGCTTTTGCTACCTAACACTCCAGGAATCTCCATCAATGCCCTGGCTCTCATCCACAGCATACATACAACATGAGTGAATCTACACCTTGCTGAGAAAACTCACTTTCCAGACAGAGCTTCTAAGCTTCTAACCACATTTCCATCTTTTACGCCACCGATAATTTCATGCTGCCCTTGAAACCTACAAAAAATAAATATGCTAAGAGTGATCATTGAAGTGGAAAGAGTGAGAAAGGGTAGAATAAATCATGTCTACTGTTAATATTTATTCACCAGCAGTGTTACCAGGTTCTAAGGGCAGCATCCCTGTTGGGATGTATTTGGTTAGGATTTTGTGTTTATTGAATATCCACTATATCCCAGGCTCTGTGCTGGTATGGGATTGCAATCCAGTATAAGGTTAATGGTAAATGCTCCAGCTTCCAACCCAAGGGAAAGTTTATTTAGCCTTCCCATTCCTCAGTTTCTTCATGTATAAAATGGAAAGTTTTCATAGAGCTTTTATGAGTATTAACATACACAAAGAGATTATACTATCCAGTGAGTCAACTCTGGTCATCTAGACATTCAAGACAGTCTAGTCTATCTCATTCTTTAGAGAGATAGCTCAGAGGGCTGCAGAGCATGCTCTGTATTCAGAAGCCCTGCCTCTGATCCTCAGAACCATCAAGAGTAGCTGAACACCAGAACAAAAGTGGCTCCCAAATAATGAACAAATTATGGTTAAAACAAAACAAAAACATGGGGCTGGAGTGGTGGTACATGGGGTAAGGAGTCTGCTTTGACCATTCCAGCCTAGGATGGACCATGGTTCAATCCCCCAGCATCCCAGTTGGTCCCCCAAGACAGGGGCGATTTCTGAGCATATAGCCAGGAGTAAACCCTGAGCATCACTGGATGTGGCCTAAAAACAAAAACAAAAACACTTGTTTGACTCACACAATTAGAAAAGAAGTTTCTCAATGGCTAAGTCAAGGATATTTTTTATTTTCCTACGAAGAGTTGAAATTGTAGAGAGCATCCTAATTCTTTTTAGAATGTTTCACTTGATCTCTTATTCACAGCCATCAGCAAAAAGTAAAGGAATACCACCAATAATCACTTAGATAAATTAGATATAATATTTAGATCCAGTCTTGTGCTGACATTTTTTATTCCCAAAATGAATTAACAAAATGAGATGATAATAGTTTGTTTTGCCAGCTACATTCTTTCTCTCCTAGCACATAACTCCAATATTCACTTAAGACCAACATAAACGTTAAACTAGAAATAAATTCCTACTTCAAGAAAAGAGATGGCTAAGAATAGAAATACTGGTTGTTCCTGAGATGCCACATGAAAATTTTATATTAAACAGGTCTTTTTCCTTTTGGCCTACTTTCTTTTATTAAAGAATATGAAAACAGCACTTTCCATTACTGACATGCCTCTCTAGCTTGCGTTGTTTCTGCTCTACTTACTGCCTGCTGCTTATTCATACTGATAGTCCAACTATCTACAAAAGTCATAACTCAAAAGAATGAAGAGGAGCTGGAGAAATAGTAGAAAGGCAGAGCATTGGACTTGCAAGCAGCCAACCCTGGTTGCATCCCCAGCATCTCAGGTGACCCAAGCACCACAAGGAGTGATTCCTGATCATAGAGCCATGAGTAAGCCCCGAGCATGGCCAGGTATAACTCAAAAACAAAAGAATTGACAAGAAATGTGACTGCTGGTAAGGGAAGTCAGAGCAGAATGATAGCATTATACCAAAGTTCTAAAGTATATTTTGTATATCAATTATACATAAGTTAGCTTATGCTGAGTCACAGTTCACCGCACTATAGCTTCAAGAACACTTTTTTCCCTCATTATTCTAGAAGTTGATCATTTTAGGTGCCTTTATCTGGGTAGTTTCCAGATTTGGTTGGACTAAATCTGGAGTCAAATAGGAGCTAAGGAGCAAGCACCCTACCCACTATTCTAGCTCTCCGGTCCTTACAATCATTTTTATAGCATCGTGGTGTTTTTTTATTTCTGATTTGAAAGGCAAATAATATGTATTTCAAGAAAGTGACTGAAGAAAAACATTTAAAATCATCTCATTGGTCAGAGGCCATCATTACAAATGATTATTATATCATTATATACTTGATGTAATACTATCATGTATACATAGTTGAACTTAATATTGTTTTCTATGTATTTAAATAACCAATAATATTGTGAGGCCTCTGTGTTAAGCTTCTGCAAGCAGCTCTTTACAGGCATTATCCCATTCAATACAACAAAAATCTTTTTTTTTTTTTTTTTTGGTTTTTGGGTCACACCAGGCAGTGCTTAGGGGTTACTCCTGGCTCTGTGCTCAGAAATTGCTGCTGACAGGCTCAGGGGACCATATGGAATACCGGGATTCAAACCACCGACCTTCTGCATACAAGGCAAACACCCTACCTTCATGCTGTCTCTCCAGCCCCTAGGTTATTATTTTTATTTGTTTTTTTGTTTTTGGTTTTTTTGTTTGTTTGTTTTTGAGCCACACCCGGCAGTGCTCAGGGGTTACTCCTGGCTGTCTGCTCAGAAATAGCTCCTGGCAAGCACAGGGGACCATATGGGACACGGGGATTCGAACCAACCACCTTTGTCCTGGATCGGCTGCTTGCAAGGCAAATGCCGCTGTGCTATCTCTCCGGGCCCAGGTTATTATTTTTAAAATAATGAGAGGCTACACATTTTGTATGAAATCACTCAACAAGTAAGTAGTAGAAACAATATTTGAAGCAGTGTGGTCTGTTTGCCTAAACCATTCTTTACCATAAGTGTCTACTGTTGGTTTTCATATTTAGGTTTACTCAAACTTTAGTATGCATGACATCCCCTGACAGATTAAAACACAGACAATTGAGGCCCACCTCTTAACATTATAATTCATTTGATCTATGATGGGGCCTGAGAACTGGCATTTGTAAGTTTTCCATAAGTTAGCTTATGCTGGTAACTTGTCTGTGACCCACACTCAGTAACTCAACACAGCAGCATTTGAGTCTATCCTATTAATTCTGCTTCACGGATAAAAGAACAGCTATTCAGAGAGCTTCAATAAATAGGCCATAGCCATGCAGCAGGTCAACTGTGCATTAAAGCCCTTCTCCAGCTTATGCTAATAGAAATCACCAGCAGTCTTTGCTTCACTTTGTAGCCCATTCTTTACTTCTAGTAAACCTGTAAAGCAACAGGGAACATAAGTTCAGAACTTATATAACTTCTCTGAGAGCCAGATGTCATTGTGAGATTTGGAAATTGCAGTCATTCATTATTTATTAACTCTCATTTATTTCCTGAGTGAGGGGCTCTAGCTGGTAGCTCTAGGATAAACTCTGATATGAGTGCTATCCTCTGGTAGCCTCTACAGTATATACTATATTTTATACTATACATTATAAGTTTATACTATTAGCACTAGCTTATACTAGGAACAAATAAATATTAGTTTACATTAGTATATTTCTTTTTTTTTTTTTTTTTTTTTTTTGGTTTTTGGGCCACAACCAGTGGTGCTCAGGGGTTACTCCTGGCTGTCTGCTCAGAAATAGCTCCTGGCAGGCACACGGGTGGGGGGAACCATATGGGACACCGGGATTCGAACCAACCACCTTTGGTCCTGGATCAGCTGCTTGCAACCAACCACCTTTGGTCCTGGATCAGCTGCTTGCAAGGCAAACACCGCTGTGCTATCTCTCCGGGCCCCTATATCAGTATATTTCAATAGCATTTCTTGTTTTTTAAAAAGTACAACTGGGAAAATGCATAGAGGTATCTGAAAATTTCTTTTCCCCAAACTCCTCTGTGCTGTTTTTAGAATGTAAAGTAATATTAAACTAGTTTTCTTACAAGGGAAAAAAATACCTTGTCAAGACTTCATGATGTTCTGACTAGAAGAGACGTATACAGCCTTTGTAACCAGGCAGGATTAGCACATAGTTTCCAAAAATAAAGCATAGCTTACACCAACACGTAGTGAATATATATCAAAGATTTCTGTGCTCCATTAACAAGAAAACCAGTAGAATCATAAAGCCTATTCACAGAAACTTTGAGAAACAAAATTTTACAGAGACAGGAAAGAAATGTTAAAACATTGCATGACTTTAACTTATAGCCAAGTCATAGTTCACTGTATATATGCAGCATAGTTTCTTTACCCAATCCTCTATTCTTGGGTGTAAATTGATACCCAGCTATTAACCCAAAACAAAGGCATTCTCCTATCTTCCTCTTCCTGTTAAACCTCTTCTTTGATATGTAAAAGCCCACCTGGATTACTCTGCCCTACCCCACCCTGGTGGATTTTGTTCTGGGATATTAAAGAAAAGTCAGTTTCAGTTTGGCCCTCATAGTAGACACTGTGAGAGAGAAATCATGAGAAGCCACTGACTCTTTGACTCTTTTTCTGACTGTTGGTTTATTAATCTTTTCATCGCTACTTGACTTCCTCAGATCTGTCTGCATGGGGATTAGAGATAGGGTGCCTGGGGTGATCTGACAACTCATGGATTTTTATTTTACAGTTGGGCACCTAGATTATTTTTTCAGAGTTTAGCTATTGTGAATAGTACTGCAATGAACCATAGCGGTACAAATGTATTTTCTGATTAGTTTTAAGACCATTGGTGTAGATACCAAGAAGAGAGATTGTGCGTTCAGAGCAATACTACAACAGGGTGGGTGCTTGCCTAGCATGCCGCCAACACAGGTTTGATAGATGACATCTCATATGGTCCGCCAAGTACCTCCAGGAGCAATGCCTGAGATCAGATTCAGTAGTCAATGTCGTGAAATGTTCTTAGTAAAATTTTAGATTCAGGATTAAGTGATGTAATTTGCTCCTACATGGATAGATCTAGAGAGTATATCATGCTCAGTGAAATTAGTCAGATGCAAAGGAACAAGCACAAAATGAATTGTCCCATGTGTGGGATACAAAGAAACATAGTAGGGGAATACAAGTTGTCCAAAGGCAAAGAAAACTTAGAAATGCTAGAAAGCTTATCAAGAGTGTGGTTGTGGGGCCGGCGAGGTGGCGCTAGAGGTAAGGTGCCTGCCTTGCAAGCGCTAGCCAAGGAAAGGACCACGGTTCGATCCCCGGCATCCCATATGGTCCCCCCAAGCCAGGGGCAATTTCTGAGCTCGTAGCCAGGAGTAACCCCTGAGCATCAAAAGGGTGTGGCCCAAAAAACCAAAAAAAAAAAAATAGAGTGTGGTTGTATGTGGGGGTGGGGGGTTTCAAACAGTGGAACATAGCAGACGCCCGTGATGGAGGTGTGGTTCCAGAATGTTTATGTATAAAACTTTACATTAACCGTCTTGTAAACCAAAGTATGTAAAATAAATTAAAAAATTTTTAATAAAATAAAGGGTTGAATATAAAAATATATTGAAAATTCAATAATGCTTTAACATGGTGTTATCTTTTATGCCAAAGAGAAAAATAATTTGCATTTCTGAACAATGGCAATTGTTCAGTGTTCTATAAAATAGCCTTTTTGAGTCATATAATTAAATCTATGAAATAGCAACTAATTGAGTGGAGAAGATAAAAATATGATTAGAGTTGGCATCAATATACTTATTATCTTGATGTTGGATGTGGTTTTATAGTGGTATACATATGGGAAAAGTGCATTGAATTTTTTATTATGTTTATTTACTGTGTTTGAACTAATCCTCAATGGAGCTAGTAGAGAAGCCTGTAACATAGTACAGTAGTTAGGGTACATGTGACAGCCCGGATTTCACTGCCAGCACCACATGGCCTCCTAGCATCACCAAGTCTAGTTCTGGTAACACTGCTGAGGGTGACTCTGGTTGTCCCTTGCACCTTATGGCACATGTTGCACTGTATCCTCAGGCACCACATTATGTCCAAGTTGGTTGCATATCATTTGAAGTGGTCCCCAAGCCTCCTAAGCATCACTTGAAAGGCCCAGAAAAAAATAAGTGGGGTAAAGTAAGCCAAGAAAAGCCTCGTTTGGGTATAAAGCATGTGGAGTTCTTAACACAACATCTGGTACAATTCTATTAAGGACCTCATATGTGTTAACTGTTCTTAAGTATTGTTTTGAAGGAAGGAAAGAGCTGAGAAGATACAAAATAAAAGACAATATTGTGTTGAAAAATTATAAATTTAGAATGAGACTCTAAGGATTCTAAGAATGGTGTGAAATTTTTTTAATTAAGTTACTTCTCTTTATCATTTTATCACTCTGAAAATTCAGAGTGTATTAAAGGTCTAGATTAAATCAAATTTTTAAAGTAAAAGTCACTCACCAGACCTTGAACTGAATTCTAAATTTCTAAATTTGTTACATCCTGGTCTATAAGTTCTTAGATTGTGTACTTACCAAACTTGAAGTCAGCGGTTGTGATTTAAAAAACATATACTATATTCCAATTCTCAGGGTTTAAATTCCAAACTTGCCACTTACTAGCTGTGAAACCCTGGGTCATCCACTTAACCCCTCTGCAACTATATTTCTTCTTTGTAAAGCAGAGATATTAAAAACATCTACTTCAGAGTTTCTAGGACTACTGAATCATCATATACAAGGATATTAATAGGGAATGGCAGATACCAAATGTTTATTCTGTATTGTTATTAAAGCCTTTGAAATTATAATTGAGGAGCAAAGGTCACTGACCATGTAGCAAGGCTATAGAGTATTACTGACTACTGACTTTATAGAATGATAAAGGCTGTCAGGTTGACAACAGATAAATGGGTAATATATATATATATATATACAACAGAATGCTGTGTATCTACAAGAAATTATGATTTTAACTAGTAGATATGCTAAGTAAGTCAGAAGGACAAACACAGGTTGACCTTACTTATCTGTGTACAAGGGAATGCAAATTATCAGAGGAGAGATCAAAGGTTCAATACCCTTGACCCTTGTTCTAGAAATGACAATAACAGTGAAGGTAAAGATTTATGGGAGAAATAAGAAGATGCTGACAGGAAGTCATGGGGTCATGAGGTCAGGGTTGGAGGCCTCGAGGTTTATTGGTGTTGTAGAGGCAATATGTAAACCGCAGAATCAACACTGAAAGCATGAGGCCCAAGCTGCAACAACCAAACCTTAAAATGTACCTGGAAAGGAGGTAGCTGGAGTTTAGAAGGGTCTTTGGGAACGTTGGTCTAGAGACTGGTGGTACATTGTTTGCTTTAAATTCATAGTATGAACAATTTTATATATCATAGTGCCTCATAAAAAATAAAACTATTTTTAAAAGAATCTTAAGGTTGGAAATGTTATTTTCACATGCACGAAAATTCCCTTTCTGGTATCACAAAAATTTGAGGGGCTTGGGATACTGATTCCAGTTGTCTGACAGCTGCATACACAGCTGAATGACAAAAGACTGGAATCTACATGTAACATAGACCTTGGAAGTGGAGAAAAGATGTTGCTACCCATAAAGGTGCTGCCAGGCTGGTTTACAGGGTGACCTGGCTAGGCGTTACAGCCTGCTGACTGGCAGAGTTTCCTAAGCAGGATATGCCCTCAGATGCCCACAGAGTCTACAGATGGTGCACCATCTGCTTATGGCAAGATGGCACCTCCCTAATTCTTGGGAAATGCTCAGCCCAGAGCTATAAGACTTACCTGAGGTCTCTATAGAAAGCAATCTTGACCCCTCTGAGCTATTTTTGAATCCCTTCTATTACCCCATTGCGTACCTTCTTCAGGTTTTGCTGTTAGAGGCCATTTATACCTGCTATAATGCTCCCCTTTTTCCATTTTCTACGGAATTACACAGAGCAATAGGGCAATGCTTGTCCTTTGTAATTCCATAGAAAATGTGCCTCACCCTTATAGACTTCCAGAAACAGCTGGGACTTTTTTGCATCTGCCCTAAATCTCGATCTTGAGGTAGGTCATACTCCATAAATTTCCTTTAATGCTCCAGACCTCTCTACAGATAGAGATTAAGTTTTCTTTAACACTCCAGCCCTCTCTACAGGTTGAGAAAGAAGCTAGGGTGCTCTCCTTGCTCCCCCTACTCAACTATTTTCCTTTCTTTAAGTATACCCTTGGCCTTTTACCTGCTCTACCTTGGGAGTGTTTCCCATACAACTTCATGTTGCAGGATTGGGTCCTTACTCTCTTCTTTCTCACCTCCAATAGAGAAGTGCCCTTCTACTGATAATTGGTGAAACCTCCAACGTTGAAGTTCTAAACGAAAGGTCCTCCGGTGCTGGTGCTAACTTTCTTTGAGTTATTGGCCCCATTCTGGGAGCTTCAGAAGAAAAAACAGAGGGAGCTTTGGGTCTCTCTTACAATCTACTTAGCCTTTCTTGAATCTGGAAAATTACAGATAGTAGTAGCCCCAAAGTCTCAGAAACTTCAAAACAGACCACATGCCTTGTGCCCCTTTAACCTTAGTGAACTATCCCTAATTTTCTCCTTGAGTTTAGCCAGGTCTAGGAACTGAGGCTGCTGTTCCTTCAGTTGAAGCATTTAAAGAAAGTTTATTAGACACAATGGACTCAGCCCAAACTTCTTCCAGCTAAGGGAACTTCAAATGACACCGAGGAATCTCTTCCCTGGGAAGTGTCATGTCTACCCACAGTCTGGCCCTTGATGAGAAGACCTGAAAGCTTGTCAGTTCACAAAGTTTAAATAGACCTTCAGTTGAGAATAAAGACCAGGATTATCTAAAAGTTTGTCTAAAAGCCAGGTTTCTAAAAGTTTGAGATAGTTTCGCATTGATTCTGGTGCCGGAAAGCACTTAAATGTTTCATTGCTCAAAGGATCACTAAGCAAATGCATATTCCCCTGAGCTTAAACTAAACCCTGAATTCTTGTCCATCATCTTGCAATTATCCTTCATATGAGCAAATAATTTTTCCATCAATACAGCAGTTGGTGAAAGAAGTTCTTATTTTCTTGAATAATAAAGCAACACACACACACACACACACACACACACACACACACACACACACACACACACACCACTACCACCACCACCACCACCACCACCACCACCACCACCACCACCACCACCACCACCACCACCACCACCACACCACACAACACCATACTACCCTGCATCTATTTTTTTCAGCCCATGGAAATACATTGAAGTCAGCTGCCCTTTAGTAATTTACAATCACTGGTGGTAAGGATAGTATTTGTAATAGAAGATAACTAATAAAACTCTCAGATTCTGCAGAGATACTAAGGAGTAATAATGGTAATGAAGTACAACTCATTCAAAAAATCTATATAATTGAGGGGCCACGAGATGGTTCAGAGGATTGGAGAATATGCTGTATAGACAAGAGATCTATATTAAATTCCAAGTAAATTTACCTTCCCTATAATTTAACAGAGGCAACTCGTGGCATAAAGGGGAGATGTGTGCCTGTATTCTTTGAAAATGTGTTTTAACTTAATTAAAACCTTTGACCTCATTTTGTTTTCTGCCTCTAATAACTTTATGCTTATTAAAAAATATTTTTTCCTGGTGCACCAAGGAGTGAATCCATGTCTCTTGCATGCAAGGCACAAACTTTACACTGAATTGCACTTCTGGCCCTATTTAATTAGTATACAAAGGGCTATTAAAGACAGAACAGAGGAACTATAGTGATTAGACAAAGAATATTAAAATAAATATATATTAAAAGTACTTATAAATGAAGTTCACTAAATTCAGAATAAGTTAGTATGGGATATTATGCAGACAAGTTATTCTTTATAGGTAACACAAGAGGGAGAATATTTAAAGTGGCACAGATGGATTTAGTCAGGCCTGTTATTGGTAAATCTACAAGCTGCTGGCAGACAGATTAAAGCTATTTTAGAGAGGATGAGCTTTGAGATTTGTTTTTCAGTACCTAAGGCTGTAGATGTAAATGTTAGAATGAGAGCTTGATATCTCAAAAAAATAGAAAAGGGTGAAATTAAAACAAGTACGTGTCCAGAGTAGTCTTTCACCTGTCTGTGAGCCTATCAGTATTAAAAGTACAGTTGGCTAATTTACATTTTATTGGTCTGATTAAATCACAAAATAACAGAGAAAGAATTCTTTATTTCACCAGTGTTGAGTTGCAGGCTTGGGAACCTACCAAATCAAAATTTAACTCTTTCACTAACTCTATACACTACAACAAAAATTTTTTATCTTTATTTAAGCACCATGGTTACAAACATGCCTGTAGTTGGGTTTCAGTCATAAAAAAGAACACTCCCCCTTCAGCAGTGCAACATTCCCACCATCAGGGCACCCCATCACCCTCCTCCCGCCACCCCTGCCAGTATTTGAGACAGGCATTTACTTCTCTCATTTAATAACATATTTTGATAGATGTTAGTGTAGTTACTTCTCTAATAGCATTCACCACCCTTGGTGATGAGCTGATTCATTCGGCTCACTAAACAAATTTTAGCTTAAATTTTAAGAAGTTAAATTTAAAATGATCATTAAAATACAAAGGAATAAATAAATAAATAAAAGGAAAAGAGAAATACAGAAAATTAGAAAAATAAAAATAATTAAATCAAAGAATCAAATTCTGAAAGAATAAAAATATTAAAATATTAAGAAAAACTAAATGACCACCAAGAAAGACTTAAAAATGAATTTCTAAATGTTCCTGCAGTATGCAAATATTTTATGAACAAAAACTTAGCAAGTGATGTTTCAAAGCAGAATTTTTATGCTTTTTTTTTTTTTTTTACATATATAGGGTATACATTGGTATGCCATTGTGGAAAGCATTTTAGTAATAATACTCAGATCTTTAAAATAATTCTTTCCTTTGACCTGCATTCTCAGAAATACATCATAAATTCAAGATAAGATTTTTGTATAAATAAAAAAAAAAGAATTTTTGTATAAATATACTTAAGTACTTATGACGTAGGAGAATAAAACTTAAAGTAATAATAAACAACAAAATTAGATTAGTTAAATAAGTCATATTATAAAATATTTCATTATATTTATGTGATATTAATTTACATTTCTTTTTAATTTTATTGAAACTATTGTGATCTTCAACGTCCTTCATAAATTAACTTAAAGGTAAAATAATTTAAAAATAAATGTTATGTGTCCTATATAAACATTTACAGTGATTCCAAGTCAGTACAACGGCTCTCAGATTTAGATACTTTAATTACCTGGGAAGTTTTCAAATTTACTCTCTCAGGGATCCATACTTAGAAATTCTGATTGGTCTGCTGCATTGCATGGACACAGAGATTATTTTTTATAGCTCCTTCGTAGGTTTTAATGTGCCCCATCACTGCAGATTTGATAATCACAGAGTTTTTAAAAGCTCTTTTTCACTAACATGCTAGGAATAAGTATGAATAACACTCATACATTCCAAAACCTCACCTGCTAACTGCTATCAAAGCTCATGGATTAGTTCCCAAGAAAAAACACATTTGTGTCTATTATTAGAAAATAATCTAGGGGGATTGGAACAATAGCACAGCAGTATGATGTTTGCTTTGCATACTGCCAACATGGGAAGGACCTGGATTCTATCCCTGGTATCTCATATGGTCCCCCCAACCTTCCAGGAGGGATTTCTGAGCACAGAGCCAGGCATAACCCCTGAGTGCTACTGGGTGTGCCCCCCCCAAAAAGAAACAAAAATAAATAAAATAATCTAAGGTTCCATTGTACAAAAACCAAGATCTAATTTCAGACTTTGACTAAGCAGAACTTCTGGAAACATAATGAAAGACTCTATCCTAGGTTTTGTCCTAGGATCTGAGAAAGAAAGAAAGAAAGAAAGAAAGAAAGAAAGAAAGAAAGAAAGAAAGAAAGAAAGAAAGAAAGAAAGAAAGAAAGAAAGAAAGAAGGAAGGAAGGAAGGAAGGAAGGAAGGAAGGAAGGAAGGAAGGAAGGAAGGAAGGAAGGAAGGAAGGAAGGAAGGAAGGAAGGAAGGAAGGAAGGAAGGAAGGAAGAAGAGACCACTAATTACAGAAGACTGATTACAACAACAGTGATGGAACAAAACTTTTAGAACCATAAAGAAAGCCTCTATCCTAGCCTTCATCCTATGACCAGCACAAATACCACACTCTCTACCTACAGAAGTGTGATGATATCATCCACAACTGAGCAGAAAGTTTCCTGGCACCATAAAAAAGACCTGGGAGTGTGAAAAAGAGCATGTATGGAGCCTGTAGTTGTTCCCCGGACAGTATGTTTTAAGAGAGGAGAAACCCTGTATCTCTTAGACCAAGGGAATTCCCTTTCTAATTTCCCCAATACTTACTGTATTATATGCAAAAAAAAAAAAGGCACAAAACCTTGCCACACCTGCCCTCCTTCCTTCTTTTTTTTCTCTTTTCTATTTTTTCTTTTTTTTTTTAATTTTTTTATAGTTTTTGTTTCATTTGCTTTCACTCTCATGGTTATTATATGATGGTGATTGTTTTTAGTAGCTGGGTGCTTTTTTTTTTCAGTTGCTGGGTGTTTTTTTGTTTTGTTTTGTTTTTCTTCTTTTTTCCTTTTCTTCTTTTAAATTGATATTAATAACTTCTAAACAAAATCCTCCCTGTTTTGGGTTTTTATTGTTTGTTTGGTTTTTTCTTTTTCCCCCCATCAGAACCACATAACTTGAATCATCTTGTTCTGCCTCATGAATTGTGAGGGGGGGGGGAATTGGAGGGTACTAGGACCAAACAGTTGTATGAATATTGAGTAGAAATAAAAAATAATCAGACTCAAACACCAAACCTAAAGTCAATGACAACAGAATCAATATACAATCTACAAGCTATACACAGAGAGGAGCAGTTACACTAGCAGCCTGGGGGGCAAATGAGGTAGATATGGGATGCCTACTGAAAACAGAGGTGGAGGTAGGACAACGCTGGTGGTGGGAATGGCCCTGATTCATTGTCACTATGTTCCTTAAATATTACCGTGAAAGATTCGTAATTCACTTTGGTCACAATAAAAATTATTTTTAAAAAAATAACCTAGGGTTCCAGAAATAGTACAGGGATTAGGGTTTACACAAGTGATGTAGGTTTGACCTTGTACCACACAACCTCTCAAGCATCACCCTGTGTAGTTCTGGAGGTAGCCTGCAAGGCACTGGGATAGCTAAAGTGATTTCCATTATCACAGGACCAGGCAGTACTGCATAGTCAGGCCCCAGAGTTAAATCACAGCCTGATTGGCTGAGTATCGCTGACACTGGGTCCTGGGCCCCCTGAGCACTGCTAGGAAAGCTCCCTTCCCCTTTATTACTCCTACACCACTCCCCAGAAAAGGAAAGAACTTGGTAACAAAGTAAAAGGGAGGATGATTGGCTAAGGAATCCATCAAAGTTGTCTAATTCTCTAATTAGAACTCATTTTTAATCAAACTCTAGCCTCTGTTCAGTTATGAATTTGTTAACTAGGAAAATTTTTGTTTGCTGAAAATTTAAATTATTTCTGTATAGTGTAAAAATAACTATGCAATGTTAGCTTTGTTGCCCTGGGAGATGTTTACCAGCTATGTATCTAGTTTATCAGTCCCATCCCAGTATTATTTACTTTTGAACTAAAATTTTCATTTTATTAGTTCCTCATCTATTGATTAAATAAATCTTTGGCAGCAATGGGATAATGCAAAGGGTTGGAGTGCATGCTTTGTATTCTAGAGGCCTGAGGATCAGGGCACCTAAGGGTCTACCCAGGACGGCAGGAAGTAAGCAACTCCCTAGCAACCAGCCAGAATGACTTCTGGGCACTCCCATGAGTGACACATAAAAACATTTTTTAGCCATATTTATACTATGTTTTTATAAGAAGCATGTTGTTAACATTCTGAAATTGTACTTTGAAATAATTCAAAAATTCTACAATAAAGGTACTAAAGGAAACTCCCACTGAGTAGAGATTTATCCTACTTGGCCATTCTATACAGAAAACTTGAATCTTCTGTTTGCAGTATATGCTTTCTTAATGGGTTGAGGAAGTGCCAAAGACTTCTGCCTACAAGATCTTAGTTCGACCTGCAGTTTAAATCACTCCGTAATAATAATGAAAGCCCAATTGAGTGATGTTAAAACAAATTCATGCACTGGGAGAGTAACTGCCACACTAGTTACTTAATTTTTAGCAGTGATGATTTGGGTAAATTCAATTTTACAAATCAGTCTCTGTTCCCTTATAAAATCACGTGAGACATTTAATCATCATTTGAATTTCTCCTGCCATCAGCTGAGACTCCTGACACTGACCAGACTTTTTTATTTCTTTGTTCTTATTATGCCTGTCAAGTACTTAATGATCTTTAAAATGCTAGAATGTAAACTAGGAGCTTTGCCCTCTAAAGAAACCCTGCTGTGCATTCATTTCCAAAGCAAATATTTTCCAGTGATCTTTCAGCTTAATTGCTTAGTAGGTTAATGAAAATGGATCTATTTGATGTGGAATTCTGCTTCTAGTTCCTGGTGCTTTAAGAGAGACAAAGCAAGAGTTTGGCAACTAGTTTGGCATCATAATAATGAATTCGATTCTAAGCAAATGCCTATGTTGTTTTATATAAAATGACTGTTTTATATAAAATGACCTAGAAAACAATGGCTAAATTGTCGTTTTTGGTTCTCTTGTCTTAAAGCAACTTTTGCAAATGAATCAGTTCCTCCTGGGAGCTTGTTTACTTAGGAAACTACTTGTTTCCAGTTACTGTAACACTGAGAAACTATAGCGTTGAGTTCAGTATGGCAAATTTTCGGAAGAGATGAGACAGTAAATTACATCCTAAAAAGCTCATATCGCTGACTGTTTATGGAAGGCATGGATACTGCAGAGGCCCTTTAGATTCGAGGATTTGCCCCAACTACTAGCAATCCCAGTTGACCTATAACTATGTGGGGCTGGACCTTAGAGTCTCTATGCTGCATCTTGAGATTCTTCAGAGACGAAACCCAAAGTTAGGAAAAGAGTCTGCACAGTGTCTGATCCAGTGTTGCTTCCCTGAACAAAATATCATCCTCCATGAACCACCAGTTTTCCCTCCGATAGTTCCAAAGAGAGGAAATCACTTTACCAAGCTTCCATCCTAGATTTTTGCAGTTTCTCTTTGTGGTTTCTTTACTGAGACTGATTCCATTCCCCTTTAGCTTTCTGTTAGTGCTGCTGATTTTCTTCCTTTGAAGTCTGTTGCTAGTTATCCACTTCTAATTTGATGTTTCTCTATGATACGTACAGTCTCTAGATGTGACAGTAGGTGAGATTTGTAGTTGTCTTCTCCTATGACTTTGAAACAAGGTATAAGTTACCAGGAAAATCAGCCACAAAATAAATCCTTCCCTCCTTGCAAATACTAAAGAAAAATCTAGCATAGTGAAGTCACAGCCTTTGGTTCTTCTGGGCACACTGGTAAACAACTTGCATAAAAGACTCCTGCAAGAATGGTGCAACATTATTCCAGTGGCAAGATTCAGACTGCTTTGTAGTCAGATAAGATAAGAGCTTTGGTTCTCAAATGTGTTCCTTGAACCACCTGCAGCTTCATCACCTGGGAATTACTTAGAAATGTAAAATACCAGATTCTATTCTTGAATCACTTTCTATAGCACCATGATAAATTTTAACAGACATAGATTTTTAACAGGCTAGAATCAAAGGGAAAGAAAACCATAGCAATTAAGTTTTGCCTGTTTTTTTTTTATCCTAGTTAAGTACCTTCCTGCCTTCCATTATCCCTAGCTATAATGTGATTTCAAGGCCCTTGACTATGCTGTTCAAGTTAACAAGTTT
Organism: Suncus etruscus; assembly: GCF_024139225.1. Lineage (NCBI taxonomy): Eukaryota > Metazoa > Chordata > Mammalia > Eulipotyphla > Soricidae > Suncus > Suncus etruscus. The sequence continues at coordinate 1,229,227 of NC_064856.1, read as the reverse complement.
CAAGTTAACAACTACATGTAACACACATGTAACACAAACATGTAAACACATGGGAACCTCATCCTTATTTTTCTCAAAATTCCCTTTGATCTAACTTTTTCTGTGTGTATGTGTCCTCTCTGTGTAAATTAGACATAAGGAAAATTAGACAAGATAATATAGCCAATTATAATAATACCAGCCTACTGCACAATTCTAAGAAGTGAATTCCCAAGTTTAAAACAACACACAGTTACTTTCCAAATGAGCTTGGAAGGGTGATAGATTGACAAATATTTACATTGGGAAATTAGGGGTAGGGTATCGATGAGAAAGGTCCTTTTAATATTTGTGAAGGGAAGTGGGCACTCTGGCGTGGTATGCTGTTGGAATGCATGAAACTATCAGTAACAGTACTGAAAATAAAGGTATCTCAGTATAACTAGGAAAACATTTTAATGGGACCAGAGCTCTTGCCTTGCATGCAGCTGATCACAGTTTTATTCCCACCATATATGATCATCTAAACACCAATATCATAAGCACAAAGTCAACACTAGTCTATGAGCACCACTGAGTATACTCCCCGCCTCCAAGAAAAGTCCAAATATTTAATGGGTGTGTGTCTACTTTAACATATATTAGGAAAGCAATCAAGCACATATTTTGTTTGTTTTAGAGATGTTAAAATGCTATTTTGGAAAGGTGAGTTCATTAAGACAATTCCAAAAAAAAAAGATTAGGTTAGTAAATGGTGTACATTTACTCTTAAATGGTGAAGAATGCACAGAAATTCTAGGACTTTCAGAGAAATTTCACAAAGATAAAGATCCAGTTTATCAGGACCCTGTCCTTGGCATCTTCACCAGGAATGCCTTTCCTAGGAAAACACCGTCAGTTATCTGACCAGTTGTTTATCCCATCTTAAGAAGAAAGTTTTAAAAAATAATCACTTTATTATTAGCAAAACACCTTTGATTAGTCTATAAACTCCATAGTATTTATATTTTTTCTTTCATTTAAGAGAAAAAAATATTCTATACCAAAAGTCAGAAGTCTTTATATCTTAGAAAAGATCCAAGCCAGAAGAAATGTTTCAAGGTTTAGTTTGCTGATGTTCATGTGACCTCCAGACAACCACTCTACATTACTAGCCTCTCTACCTCTTTTGAGAAGGATGTATGGCCACTCTCAAGTACCAGCCACTCTGTGATTATATATTTTAGATGAATGATTTCAATCCAACTAAGTTCACCCAAAATTTACCACATTCTTTGGCATGATAGATAATACAGGGAATTGTCTTTCTAACCTTATTTCTGATGCAGTGGCTTATGGTTGTCTTATAGTACCTGTTTATATGAAGTTTTCATGTTTGATTTAGTATGACTTAGTGGGCACTGGAGGATGCCTTAGACTAAGTTCCACAGAAAAATATCCTTGGACAAAGTTGTATATGGAAGTGACCTATCAAGGAAATGCTTCTAGGAAAAACAAACAAAAAGGCATGAAAAGAAGCCTCTTAGTAAAGTGGTTATCAATGAGGTCTCAACCAAAACAAGATACCAATGGAATCTTTGGAGTTTACAATGCAGCACATCTCATCTCAGGGGGGAAAATGCTGAGTCTCTGTACTCCTGTCAGTGGGTCATTAGTCATAGATGTGCCCTAGAGGAATCTAAACTCCCAAGTCCTTCCATCTTTCAGTGGATCAGGAGAAGCAGCCTGGAATGAGTTTACAAAGAGGGTCATAAATATGAATTAGGAATATGCAAAAAGTGGGAATGACCACATGGAACCAGTGAGGGAGATTCCAGGGGATTGAGCAGAATACCAGAGACATCTCTTGCATTGTTGCCGAAGAAAAGATTGTCAGTGAGCTAGCACACAACACAGCCTCCTCCTAATGTGAGTCCATCATGTGGATACTAAAAATGTTTGTTTTTAAGAAATTGAATATCTTTCTGCTTCGTCTTGTGTTCTGTTAATGTACCCCTGAATGGAATCATCTTTATTTAGGACAAAACAGAGAAGAGTTTCCATGTGGTCCAGTGTTCCTCCGAACAGATTTGCTCTTCTCCCAGCAACCAAGTGGGTGCTTTGGAACAGAAACATTTTCTTCTGTTCTCTCTTAGACAAGAGGAAGTGAAGTGGTCTGGAAGCAAAAGACTTCTAGTTGCACATCCTAGATCTAGACCCATCCCTCGGAGGCAGCCATTGCAGTCCAGCTGCAGGCGAGATGTGGCTGTTAAGTGGACGAACCAATTACTGTGGTTTTCACTGACTATCATTAGGGTAAATGAGATGGGGTTTGGTTCAGCCCTTCCTCCCCTGGTCTGCGAATCCTCTTTGCATTGGCTCCCAAATAAACAATCAGAAACTGTTGCATAATACAAACCTCAGTGCTAAATACCCATTTGGCTGTATTTGCAAAACAAACAAAAAGGGAACATTGGCATTTTTGAAAAAGGGAGATTTAGGCATAATCAGTGTTGGTTGTGGCTGGCTGCCCTGTTAGAATTAAGAGATGCCAGTGCTGGCTACATTGAAATGCCAGCCCACCCTAGACCAGAATAAAAAAAAAAGAAAAAGAAAAGGAAAGAAAAAAAGACAAGGAAATAGTACTGCAGGCAGGTCACTAGCCTGGCATATGGCTGACCTGGGTTCTCTGGCACTCCATATGTTTCCCTGAACACCTTGAGGAATGATCCTTGTGGGCAGAGGCAGGAGTAAGTCTGAACACAGGGATCATTCCTCAAAGTGCCCTCAAACCAAAAATAAATAAAAAATAAAAGTGTAATATTTAAAAATATAAACAACAACAACAACAATAAAAAAACAAGCCAACACAGCCTATAAGCAACACCACTATTAATCCTAGAATATAGGGCCAGAGTGATAGCACAGCAATAAGGTGTTTGCCCCGCACATGGCCGACCATGGACAGATCCAGGTTCGGTTCCGGCATCCCACATGTTCCCCCGAGCCTGTCAGGAGCGATTTCTGAGCACAGAGCCAGGAGTGATCACTAAATGCCGCTGGGCGTGGCCCTAAAACATAAATAAATAAATAAATAAATAAATAAATAAATAAATAAATAAATAAATAAAATAATGTTTAAAAATTCAAGAATATCGTTGAAGGGAAAGGCTCACTAAGAAAAATCAAACTTTACTCTTCAAACTAAATTAATTAATCAGGACTATGTCTGTTTATCCAATGTACAAGTACAGAGAACATCTAGGTTTATGGTGGAGTGCAATGGTTTGGAAAAATAAAACTTGAAAAGAAATGGATTCTGATGGAGATCAGAGACACGGAAGGAGACTGTGATTATTTCTGTGACCTGATTAAAATTTCTGTCACTTGAGATGGTTCTTAAGCCAAATTCTTGTATTAAGTATGCATGGATAGGGGTCGGAGCGGTAGTGCAAACAGTAAGGCATTTACCTTCCACAAGACTAACCTACAATGGACCTCGGTTTGATCCCCTGAGTCCCATACGGTCCCCCAAGCCAGGAGCGATTTCTGAACGTATAGCCAGGAGTAACTCCTGAACATCATTGGGTATGGCCCAAAAACATAACCCCCAAAAATGCATGGATGCATACTAATGCAGATATAGTACTCACTTGCTATCAATTATTGAGATGAATGTGATGGGCAGGGCACAGGGTGAGAAGGGAAGCTGCCACTTCAGATCTAAATGACCTCCTAAATGTTGAGGAGTCAGAATTTACAAAACCATTAATATAGAAATATATATTTTTAAATGAAAGAAGTACAAATCTAACCTTGCTACCTATAAAGCAATCTTTTCTCTAGTTTATAGCTCATAATTAAGATATGCACCTTATCATGTTCTTGGGAAGAAGTATTCACCAGGCACACTCATAGATACTCCAGTATTTAAAATACTTAGGTACTTAAGCTTTTATCAAAAAAAAGTCTTAGCTTTAGTAGACTGTTAATTGAGGAAAATGGGTTTCCAAATTTCTCTGCTATGAGTCTTCCCTTTGTTTTCTGAATAAAGGATTTGACTTGTAAACATTAGCCAGTTGTCCTGGCCTCTAAGTCCAGGACTCTCTTGGGATACATTTGGTGCTGAAGCATTCAGATTACTTGGGAAGCTGAAGTCTTCAGAACAGGTAGAGTAGGAGAGTGGCATCAATTCTGTTCAGTGGTGAAGGACTCTCGTTAGATGGGGCTCATCCCCTCTCACTGTGATCTTGGTTGACTAGTGAGATAATCTGCAGTTCATTTTCTTTTCTTTTTTATGTTTAATAAGATTTGGAGCAACACTTCTCAAATTTATGATGATATTGTTCAAGAGTAATGAAATTCAGTAAGACTAGGATAGAGTCAAAGATCAATTGAGATTCCTCTTTTTAGCGGGGGAGGGTCACATGGCGGCGCTTAGGGGACACTCCTGGCTCTGTGCTCAGAAATCGCTCCTGGCACAGGGACATATGGGATGCTGGGATTCAAACCATCTTCCATTCTGGATCACCTGCCTGCAAGGCAAACGCCCTACCGCTATGCTATCCCTCTGTCCCAAAGATGCACAACTCTTTATTTTTTTAAGATGCACAATTCTTATAAAAATATCTAAATAGTAAAGCTGATATTGATAGTCTTAAAAATCTCAATTGTAATAGCAAAAGTGGCAAAAGGTTCTACATACCTTCCCTCAGTTTCACACAGTTATTGGTTTGTTTTCTATCACATAGCAAGTTTTAAATAAATTAATACATTATTCATGATAATTGACAACCAAATTATCTGAATATTGAAATAATAGCAATAAATTTGGGGGGAGGGTGATCAGAGATTACTTCTGAGTTTGTGCTCAGGGACTACTCCTGGCAATTCTCAGAGATGTGATGCCAGGAGCTGAAGCCATGTCAGCAGCATACAAGGCAAGTACCTACCCACAGCACTTTCACTCTGGCCCCAATTGAATTTTCTTAATCAAGAAAGGTTGTTTTAAACCTAGGGCTACTTCAGATTATTAGAATACTTAATACTCTGGGGCCGGAGAAATTGCACAGCGGTGTTTGCCTTGCAAGCAACTGATCCAGGACCTAAGGTGGTTGGTTCAAATCCCGGTGTCCCATATGGTCCCCCATGCCTGCCAGGAGCTATTTCTGAGCAGGTAGCCAGGAGTAACCCCTGAGCACCGCCGGGTGAGGCCCAAAAACAAGAAAAAGAAGGAGGAGGAGGAGGAGGAGGAGGAAGAAGAAGAAGAAGAAGAAGAAGAAGAAGAAGAAGAAGAAGAAGAAGAAGAAGAAGAAGAAGAAGAAGAAGAAGAAGAAGAAGAAGGGAGAGAGGGAGGGAGGGAGGGAAGGAAGGAAGGAAGGAAGGAAGGAAGGAAGGAAGGAAGGAAGGAAGGAAGGAAGGACGGAAGGAAGGAAGGAAGGAAGGAAGGAAGGAAGGAGGGAGGGAGGGAGAGAGAGGGAGAGAGAAAGAAGGAAGGAAGGAAGGAAGGAAGGAAGGAAGGAAGGAAGGAAGGAAGGAAGAAAGAAAGAAAGAAAGAAAGAAAGAAAGAAAGAAAGAAAGAAAGAAAGAAAGAAAGAAAGAAAGAAAGAAAGAAAGAAAGAAAGAAAGAAAGAAAGAAAGAAAGAAAGAAAGAAAGAAGAAAACAATACTCTCAATGCACTTGGGAAATCTCAGTGCAGGAAATCTTAAATCTTTCAACAATAGTCATTATATCCCAGCTCTGTTAGAGCAGGCATTTGGATCTTACGGCAGAATGAACTTTAAGAACTCATTTCAAGCAGTAGAAATAAAGCAGTAGGGCCATCTTTGATCACTTCCTCCTGTGTTATAATTGGGGGAAGAAATCATTAGTTTCCACTTGCAAATTTCCAAAGACACTGAAGTATTAAAACTGAAAGAATAAGGATGAGGCCTGTAAGAAAATGAGATAACTCCATAGTAGATAGTGGGTCAGCAGCCAAATGAGATTTCCCACTATTTTGATATTTACTATTGGTTTGTTGTTGTTTTGTGAGCATGAAAAAGATAGGATTAGGATGAATGATCTGCACTGCTGAGTCAGGCCAACACTGTATAACATAAATACCATAGTGAAAGGTGTATATGAATTATAAACAATATTAATGATAAACAGTATTAATGAATAAAGGTTCCCTCCAAAAGGTAGCCGTTATGAACTTACCTATATGACAACTTAGCTGCAAAGTGAAAGAGGAAAAATCGTCTAAAGTATAAAAATTGGCAAAGCTAAAATCACCATTTGATATACAGAAATCCGTGTATCAAATTACAAAGATTTCAAGAATTAAAGCAACAAATTTTTCTTTCAGCTTGATTTGATGTATCTAGATAGATAGCTATAGTAAAAAATGTAATTGTTTTCAGACAAAAATTCAGCTACCAGAAATTGATTATAGTACACAAAGGAAAAGTTCCCTATTAAAAACCAAAATTCAGCTACTTTCATTCATCCTGATAAAACTAAGTTAGAAATAACCATGATATAATAACCCTTTATATAATATAATAACCCTGTGTAATTTATATTTTAAAGCATTAAAATGTTTGACTCAAGGAAAATTGAAATGAAACACTCTTTGTAAATAAATAATAACAAAGGCTTAGCATATGCCCCAACCTGTAGACTCAGACCTCAGTAACAAAGACAGGACAATTTATAGCCATCATATAGCATTTAATTTATAGCGATGCCAAACATTAGAAAACCCTGGATAAATGAATCTTTTGTCAGTTCAAATGAATCTTTTATCAGTTCAAGGAGATATAAAAACAGTATCACAGTAACATGTTGTAGGAAGAAAGGAGAAAACAGTAGGAAGTAAAAAGGAGCTAAATTATTAAAGACATAAGATAATTGAGGATAATATCTTCTCTATGTAAATAATGCTATACCAGTCTGCATGATTTTTGCAGTATGTAAATAAAGCTAACAATAGTGTCCAGGATATAACCAAACAAGGTATCTATGCAGCTTACTTAAAAATATGTTTTCACCCACAAAATGACCTGCTATTAAATTTGTTTGTATATTAGGTGCTTCTAAGCATATTTCATAGTCTATAAAGTGGTAATATAATGTATATGTACATTGCCATTGAAGGTTTATAAAAGTGAATATAGGATAAATATTTAAATTAGTACTCAATTAGTACATCAATGAGAATGCTCTCAATATTGTGTTATTTGTATTGATAACAAGAGTTGTTTTGCATGTTTATAAAGCCCCCTTTGTTGCTTACTGTCAAATATAACCATAAACTTTTTGTTAGTTTTGGGGCCACACCAGGCGGCGCTCAGGGATTACTCTTGGCTCTGCACTCAGGAATCACTCCTGGCAGGTTTGAGGGACAAGATGGGATGCTGGAGATTGAACCCGGTTGGACATGTACAATGCAACACCCTATCTCTGTGCTATTACTCCAGCCCTTTAACAACAAACTTTAGTGGAATTTTCAAATGTCTTTCCACTTGCGTAAGATGTGTGAGACCACAACCCTACAGAACATTTACTTAAATGATTACCAAAAATCTTCTGTGATAATTTAGCCACAGGGTGTGATTGTTGAATGACTAAATGATTTGTTTAATTTGTTTGATTTATTATTTTATTATTTTAAAAGAAAAACATGGAGAGATGTAGATGCTAGCACAGGAAATATGCTCTTTTCATGTCCCTCACACACACCTGCCCTTTCACTCTAATGACCAATCTCTAACATAAGAGCCATCCACGTCTCTGCCAAATTGACATTTCAAACACACAACTTTTATAGCTTCTTTTTTTTGAAGTTAGCTCTTTTATAAAAATTAGGGTCACACCCATGATAGTCAGTGGTTACTCCTGACTCTGTATTTGGGAATTAGTCCTTCAGACTCTGGGGACCATCCAAGATATGCTAAGGATTAAACCTAGTTGGCCATGTGCAAGGCAAGTGCCTTATACACTCTTCTTACTGGATTTTTGCCTCATCTTTAGTTCTAACTCTACTTCTGGAAAGAGACTTAACTTAAAGAGAAAGGCTGATTTTCAGAGGCCATTTGCCATTATAATTTGGGTTTTACATAGGCCCAGATGCAAAATTAGAAAATGAAAAGCTTTGCAAATTAAACTTGACATCAAAGAATAGCTAGATCTTGTTTGGCATTACAGACTTGAGAAATAGAATCTCCAATGTTTATATATGTGAAAAAGGTGGCCCAGTACTGCTACTAGAACCAGAAGCCTTGAACACAAAAATTAGAAATCTTTTTTTTTTCTTTTTTGGTTTTAGGGCTACACCTGGAAGTGTTCAGAGGTTACTCCTGGCTCTGTACTCAGAACTCAGAAGTTAATCATGGCAGGCTTGGGGACATATGGGACTCGGGGGATCCAACCTGGGTTGGCCACATGCAAGGCAAACGCCCTATCCACTGTCCTATTGCTCTGGTCCCAGAAATTAGAAATCTCTGAGTGCTATGCAAGCCTCTCCAGATTAGTCACAGGGATCCAGTCTGATCTGCGATTATAAAATCCTAGAAAATAGTGAATTTTATTTTTTAATTTGCAGTTTATCCCATACCTCATTTCTTAAGGGAAATAAAAACAGAAAACATGATTCAGGAAACACAAATCCCCTCATAAGAAGTGCAGTGAAATGGGGGAAATCTACAAATAATATGTAAAGGGAAAAACATAGCCCACACTATATTTGTCTAGAAGAAATATCAATGCACTGTGGATACAGAAGACAAATTAGGAATGCTTTAAGGATTTCTGTTGAACTTTGTTTCATTTAGGAATCAGCAATGATCCTCTATCATTGACTTTAGGGGCACACCTGGCAGTGTCCATGACTACCCTTGGCTATGTGCTAAGAAGGGACATCTCATAAGTGGCACAGGGGACCCTATCAGGACCAAATGTACAAAATCTATGCTCAGGACACTAAACTATTACTCCAGTTGAAGCAAATGCTTCTTACACAGGACTAGATAGCACATTTTCTTTCATTTTGGTGTGACATAACGTCTCTTACAACTCAGCTGTGCCATGGCAAGCCTGGAAGGATCCACACTGACAATAGAAAAAGCAAGTGGGTGTGAATGTGTGCCAACAAAATATTTATGGAACATCAGCCAAGAACTTCATGCAATTTTCATGTACCCAAAATATTCCTCTTCTTTGAGTCCTTCTAATCTTTTAGAAACATAAAACATAATACATAAATTGTTTGTGAACTCAATTTGGCCTCAGTTCCCTGGAGCTGTGTTTTCTCTATGTATCGATGGGGTCCTAACCCGACTTCCACCTAGTGAAGCATCTAGTCTCAGGAGTGCACTTCTATAGGTCAGATCTACTATTGGTGAACCATCAGCTTTGTTTGGAAGCTTGCTAAAAATGCATAGTCTGGGATCCCATCCTAGACCAACAGAATCAGTCTCTGAGTGGGATGAGCAGTCTGTTTTCACAAGATTCCCACTGATTCTAATGTCTGTTGAAGTTTAAGAAACACTGCCTGCCACACTTGGAAAATTGTTGACTTTGGAGCACCTAGAGGTGTCAGAACAGATCATTCACTCATTCTTTAATTCATTCAACAAGTGTCTTGCATTAAAGGAGCAGCTACTGGGCTCATTCTATGTTTGGCATATGGCTGACCTGGGTTCAAACCCTAGCACTTCGGGTGGTCTCCTGAGTCCCACCAGGACTGATCCTTAAGCACAACCATGTGTCCCCCCAAAAGACACAAAACATTGGCAGTTTAATATTTAATATGATTCTGTTGGATCCTTAATGAACTGGATCATTATTTTACATCAGAGCCTCAGGACATTTTTTAGACTCAATGCTGCTTTTAATTTCCTTCCTAACTAAGCAGGTTTTACTGATGGGAATATTCTTCCAGATTGGGTAACAGGTAGGATATAAGTTCAATGTGTGAAGATGAGTGAAATTTTATTTCTACCTAGATAATAAATGACAATTTAGTATAACTGCTTTTGACTTACTTAAATGACTCAACATCATTATTAGCCTTCTCAAATGCTATCTTTTAGACTGCTAATACACTTGGGTGTAGTTTGTGGAGACAACTTTTTTATTTTGTTTTTGGGCCATTCCCAGCAGTACTCCGGGGCAAGTCCTGACTCTGCAGTCAGGAATCACTCCTGGGTTGTTGGAGGATCATATGGTGTGGGAGTACCTGGTTTTTACACTATTCGGGATAATTCACTTTGCTTGTGCTTTTCACACCAGAGTGGAAAGGAAGGAACTCTGTATTGGCTCCTAACTCTACCTGCTCTCCACTCATAAGGGTGGTCCTACTCTTGCCAGTAAAGACCTTGGGTCAGAGAGACTACTTTTGGTTTCATTCTCATAGCTAGCCTGTCTGCCTGCTGGTACATTTTGCCTGCTTGCAGATATCTTGTGGTGGAAGTTCCTGAACCTGTTTTATCTCTCTAACCTTGTGTGATTATTTCCTGTATCGAACTTGCTTCCAGACCTACATTCCTCAATACACCTGGGACCAGGGCATGAGACTTCCACTACAATATGGGATGAAGGAGATGGAACTGGGGTGGGCTGAGTACAAGGCTAGCTCCATGCCCACTGTAATTTGTCTCCCATCCAAAGACAATTACTTTTTGTTGTTGTTTGGGAGAGACCAAATGCTGAGGGGACCAAATGGGATGCTACTGATCAAATCTGGGTCATCCACATGCATGGCAAATGGCCTACCCACTGTGCTCTTGCTCCAGCCCCCAGAGACCATTTCTTGGCCTAGCACACATCAGAGGATCCAAGATACTCTCCAGTTAACTCTTCCTCCATCTCATTAGAAGCATGGAACTGCTTTTTCAGCTTTGCAATACTGTAGACATGAGCTCTATCTATAAAGCTCATCAGTCCACCTCCTAAATCAGATCTGCACACACACTTTTTAGAGTAGGACAAACCTTGGGATTCCCTGGGGGACTTTGAAAGTGAAGCAAACAATAGCACGATTTCTCTGCTTGAAGCCAAAGGGTTCTCTAAAACTAGCTGCTAAGAATAGCCACTGACATGCCAAGAATATACAAAAGAATGGTAGGGGCAAAACTTGTCGGAGGGAATTGTAATTCTACAGGTCTGTATAATCCAGCCTGTTAAAAGGAAAGGTCGGTTGTTTCTTAGACTGGAAGGAAGAAGCTTTGCACCAAGGAATCTAGCTGCAACATAGGAAGATGAACAGGATGAGAAAGTGCTCGTGTTTGTCTCCACGTGGAAGTCCTCTGGGAATCACTGCTTAGAGTCAGGAGGCTGGGCACTCAGCTGGTTTCCTTGGTTTCAGGCTTCCACGGTGCTGAGCAACATCTATCGTGCCCAGCCAGTAATCAGGGAAGGCTAATTAGCAAATATTGGATTTTCTCCATTCTTAGCGGAGGATACAGTCTAGCCCCAAATGAAAAAGATTTATTTAATATTATCCCCTATCCTTATCAATTTGAATAGCCTATTTTATAATGTCTTCTCATTTCATCCACAAGGTGGTGAGATCGTTAGCATGTGCCTTGTTGGAAAAATAGGCTTTAGAGACAAGAGTATTGAAACCTTTTACATCATAATTATAAATTCTGGGAAATCAGAATATTCCAATTATTCAGAATATTAAAAAACTACACTTATGCTTATGAATTCCAAAACTTTAAATGATACTCATAGCATAAAATATGCTTACTACCTTTAAAAATCTTATTATATTTAGGTCTCTGATCACCATAGTGTTTGTTTCTGCTATTGATGTACAAAGTGACTGGCGATCCCCACCACCAATGTGCCTAGGGGCATTCACCACAGTCCTTAAACAACACCAATAGAATGCTACCCTGGAGCTTTTTTTCTACTTTTGACTATGATTTTATGTTTGCCCCACAATCACCAGGTAGAAAATCACTGAAATTTTTGATCTCCAAAAAAATTTCACTTTACAATTCCTCCTACCTATAAAACCCTGAATAGCCTGAGTTACTTCACAAGAGTGATAACTGTGAAAGATTCTAATAATACGTACTATGTTAAAATACCAGAGGAATTATTGTGTAGCTGTTGAGAGATCCGTGTAATGGTAACCTAGGAGACAAGGATCATGGAACTCATTACGTGGTGGATCTCTGCTTCTAGGACATTCCAGTCTCTTCCCTTTCAATGCAGATGCTCCTGGTTTTGATATCAAGTTCATTGATATCAAGTTACATAAGTTGATCATTAGGCACCTATGTGGTTGCTGAATCAGCAAGATTTTGTTGATCGAAGTGTAGCATCCAACTCAGATAAAGGTGTCACAGACAAGACTGTGGGCCAATCTTCCTATTTGTTCACTTCTAATCACATACATAGAAACCCTCAAATGTTTATATTTTTCTTCCAGGTTCTGTGGACACACCCAGCACTGACACTCCAGCCCAAGCAACCCCTCACCCCCTACCACTACCATGGCTGAAGATGCAGATATGCGAAATGAGTTGGAGGAGATGCAGCGAAGGGCTGACCAGTTGGCTGATGAGGTAAGGAACAGAAATCTGAGAAAAGAAAAAACATGAAGAGCTATCTATATAGTTTGTCTTATTCAGAATTCTATGGGAAATATCTAAAGAAAAATATATACAATGACTGATTTACTATGCTTCTGGGGATTCTGCAGACAGAAATGTGGAAACAACCAAGATGCCCTTCAACAGATGAATGGCTAAAGAAACTGTGGTACATATACACAATGGAATATTATGCAGCCCTCAGGAGAGATGAAGTCATGAAATTTTCCTGTACATGGATGTACATGGAATCTATCATGCTGAGTGAAATAAGTCAGAGGGAGAGAGAGAGATGCAGAATAGTCTCACTCATCTATGGGTTTTAAGAAAAATAAAAGTCATTTTTGCAACAATCCTGAGACAATGAGAGGAGGGCTGGAACTTCCAGCCCACTTCATGAAGCTCACCACAAAGAGTGGTGAGTGCAGTTATAGAAATAACTACACTGAGAACTACCATATCCATGTGAATGAATGAGGGAACTGGAAAGCCTTTTTAGAGTACAGGTGGGGGTTGGGTGGGATGGAAGGAGATTTGGGACATTAGTGTTGGGAATGTTGTACTGGTGAAGGGGGGTGTTCTTTACATGACTGAAACCTAATCAAAATCATATTTGTAATCAAGATGTTTAAATAAAGATATTATAAAAAAGAAATGTGTTGAACATTAAATTTATATATAAATTTGTATTTTATCCTAAAATTCCTGATTTCTAAAATCCAGAAAAATCAAAGCCAGAGCAGTGGCACAAGTGGTAAGGTGTCTGCCTTGCCTGCACTAGCCTAGGATGGACCATGGTTCAATCCCCTGGCTTCCCATATGGAGCCAGGAGTGTTTCTGAGCACACAGGGATAACCCCTGAGCACCAATGGGTGGATTCCAAAAACAAACAAACAAACAGAAACCAAATAAAATCTAGAGAAATCAAGATTTACTTTTTTAAAAAAGCAAAAGCTGTCCATAGTCTGTAAGAGTTATCTTAATTCCATTTGCCTTGCATGTGGGAGATTGGTGGTTTGAATCCCAGAATCCCATATGATCCCCCAAGCCTGCCAGGAGTGATTTCTGAGCATAGAACCAGGAGGAACCCCTGGAGCTGCTAGGTGTGACCCCCCCCAAAAAAAAAGAGTTAGCTTAATTCTAAGCTCTAATTTTATATTTTTCAGACTGAAATTAAATTTGAATTATGTAAAGTGATAATTAAATTCAAATAGGTAATTACTATAATTGTCATAATGTTAAGTTAAAAGGTATAAATATTTAAATTAGTGTATACAAATTATAAATTTTTATGAGCTTCCCAATCATTTAATTATAATCTACTACTATCTATATTCTCAAATTTCATGACATGTGGAAGGTATTAGATTATTGCACATGACTGCAGATTTTTCCAACTGCATTTTCAGTGACATGAGTAAAAGTACGTATGCCAAACACTATAAAATAAGGCTTAAAATATTATTTTATCAATTTTTAGATGTAAAATAGTTATATTTAAAAGAAGAAAATATAGTTGCAGATTAAATTAAGAAGTACAGGGGCAGAGAGATTAGCATGGAGGGAAGGCGTTTGCCTTGCATGCAGAAGGTCATTGGTTCAAATCCCGGCATTCCATATGGTCTTCCCAAGTGAAGGGATATTTTTGAGCACATAGCCAGGAGTAACACCTGAACATCAAATAGGTATAGCCAAAAAAAAATCAAACAACAAAAGAAATTTTCCCAAGGACTAAAGTCCAGGTCCAGATGGTTTTACAGATGAATATTACCAAACATTCCAAGAAAAATTACTACCATTGATACTCAGGCTCTTCCAAAACATTGAAAAGACAGGAATCCTTCCGAATACCTTTTATGAAGCTACTATCACACTCATTACCAAGGCTGGCAAAGACACTGCCAAGAAAGAAAACTACAGACCAATCTCACTAATGAACATAGATGCAAAAATCCTCAACAAAATCTTAGCAAACTGAATCCAACAATACATCAAAAAGATTATGATCAAGATTATGACACCATGACCAAGTGGGTTTCATCCCATGGATGCAAGGATAGTTCAACTTATGCAAATCAATATACTGCATCAACAACAAGAAAGATAAAAAGCACATGATAATATCAGTCGATGCAGAGAAAGCATTCGACAAAATCCAACACACATTCATGATGAAAACACTCAGCAAAATAGGGCTGGAAGAAACATTCCTCAGGATAGTCACAGATGCCTATAAAAAGCCCACAGCCAACAACATTGTCCTTAATGGCAAAAAACTGGAGTATTTCCACTAAGGTCAGGAACTAGGCAAGGCTGTCCACTGTCTCTGCTCTTATTCAACATAGTTTTGGAAATCCTAGCAATAGCAATCAGACAAGAGAAGGGAATCAAAGGAATCCAGATAGGAAAAGAGGAAGTCAAGCTATCTCTTTTTGCAAATGATATGATGATATACATCGAAAACCCTAAAGTAGAAACAATTAACCAATACAACAACGTGGCTGGTTACAAAGTCAATACATAAAAGACAGTAGTGTTCCTCTATACAAATCATGAAGTAGAGGAGAAAAAGATTAAGGAGTCAATCCCATTTATAGTAGTATCCAAAAATATCAAGTACCTAGGAATCTACCTTACAAGAGAAGTGAAGGATCTATTCTATGAAAACTTCAAAACACTTCAGAAAGAAATTTAAGAGGACCTAAGGAAATGAGAGAACATTCCATGCTCTTGGGTAGGTAGAATCAACATTGTCAAAATGACTCTTACCTAAACTATATATATTCAATGCAATCCCTATTCAAATTCAGACAACATTTTTAAGGACTTAGAATAATCAATTATAAAATTTATATAGAACCACAAAAGACCCAGGTAGCCAAATACATACTGAAAAACAAGAAGCTGGGTTGGATTTCTTTACCTAATCTGAAGCTTGACTATAAATTTATGCCATAGTGATCAAAACAGCATGGTATTAGAACAAAGACAGAGTCTCAGACCAATAGGTTAGAATAGAATATCCAGAAATATAACCCCAAATATATAGTCAACTAATGTTTGACAAAGGAGCCAAGAATTTGAAGTAGAACAAAGATAGTCTCTTCAACAAATGGTGTTGGAACAACTGGATAGCCACCTGTAAGAAATGAAAGATTGCTCCATACCTCACACCTTCCACAAAAGTCAACTCAAAATGGATTAAAGACCTTGAAATCAGACCCGAATCTATAAAGTTCATTGGGGAAAAAATAGGGCAAAACACTTTAAGACCTAAATTGTATATAGCCCCTTCTATATATTATTCCTCCTCCCCTCTTCAGAAATTCGTCTATCCCTTCACCCCCACCCCAATCCCGATCTGATATCCCTCATTATTTAATGCTCTTTACCCTCAGTTCTTAACTCATTAGGTATCGAGACAAACCTCCTGCCCCACATCACCCAGCTTCCACGCTAAAGGACACCCTCTCAGCCCCACATCTTGTCCACTGGCCAGAAACTACAACCAACACTCCTGCTGACTCATGCTCTTAGGCCCACCTTCTAACCCCCACCCAAATGTGGTCTGTTGCGTGGATTCAGCCCCAGAAGGACCCCCAGTGTAAGAACTCTACCCAATCCCTTTTTCCAGTAAATCATTTCTCAAACTCAACAAGACAGGGTGTCTGATGAAAATGTACCCTGGATTCCACCCCCCACAGAAATATCTCAAAAGACAATGGGGCAGCCTATATTTCCTTTATATGTTTAATACCTCTATAAATACTACCTCTTAATCTGTTTATCCCCAAATGTAAGGTAGTCTCTTACATCACTCTTTTTCCTTAATTACTTTTTAAACTCGTTTTTATTTATTTCTTTATTTTCTATGTGTGTGTGTGTGTATATATATTTCTTTTTTTCTCTTCCATAACTTACTCTGTTTTGGCTCTGCTTGGTACAAAAACCTACAAGAAAATGTCTTCTTGAGATAAAAGCTCAGGTCAAAGCCAGGGCACAGAGATGGTGTAGCTTGACATTCTCACCCACAAATGCACCAGCAATATAATATAGCACTGTTTTTTTGTTTGTTTGTTTGTTTGCAAAGGCATACTAAAATTGGGAACATTTTATGTACAGAAACAAGCTATTAACTAGAAATAAGAACTCATACATTTAGAATACAGGGGCACCTCCCACCTTGGACATATGTCATGTGGACCCAACTTAAACTCCATGTGATTAGACAGTGACCATCCAATCCTGAACCCTAGATCCCAGACATAGAACTGACACAGTTCTCTTCAACAGCACCAGGAACCAAACCCCCTGGGAAATTCATACTACTGCTCTGACACAAACATCTGCCAGTTTTGATATGACATCCTGACAATGAGGAAATGACAACAACTTGAGCAGGTTGTCTTATCTCATCACCTAACGATAAGATGAAATCAGAAACATGTCATCCTTTGTGCAAAAAAACAAAGATTGCTAACTACAGAAGACTGACTTTGACAACCCTGACTGGGCAGAACTTATCCTGAGACCAAAAAGAAAGACCCTAGCCTAGGCTTTGGCCTACAATCTGTACAACAACCAAGATCTCTAATTCCAGAGTCCTGACTGAGACAACTGCTACTTAGCAGAACTTCTGGAAACATAATGAAAGACTCTATCCTAGGCTTCGCCCTAGGATCTATGCAAAAACCAAGACCATCAATTACAGAAGACTGATTAAAACAAGAATGATGCAACAGAACTTCTCGAACCGTAAAGAAAGACTACCTTGGGTTTCATCCTATGACCTGCGCAAATACCAAGATCTCTAGTTAACAGAGGTCTGATTATATCATCCACAACTAAGCGGAAAGTTTCCTGGCACCATAAAAAAGACCTATGGGAGAGAAAAAGAGCGTGTATGGAGCCTGTAGTTATTCCCATGACAATATGCTTCAAGGATAGAGAAACCCTGTATCTATTAGGCCAAGGGAATTCCTTTCTAATCTCCCCAACATTTACTGTGCCCATGCAAAAAAAAAAAAAAAAAAAAAAAAAGAAAGAAAAAGAAAAAAGAAAATAAGAAATAAAGAAGCACAATTCTTTTTCTTTCTTTTTTTCTTTTTATTTTGGGCTTGTGATTATTGTTTGGGTGTTGACTGCAACATTCATTGCTGTGATGCTCTTTGGTTTTTCTGTTTCATTTTTTTGTGATTATATTTCTGTTTTTTTTTTTTGTTGCTGTTTGTTTTTTGTTTGATCTTTTTCTCGTTGTAGTTTTGGTTTGTTTGTTTGTCTGTTTGGGGGATTTTTGTATATTTTTGTCTTTTTGTTATGTTTTTCTTCCTTTTTTCCCCTTTCTTCTCTTAAATTGATATAAAATTTATAACCTCTAGGTTGACTCCTCCCAGATTTTTGTTTGTTTGTTTTCTGTTTCTTTGGTTGTTCTTTTTTTTTTCCTTTCTTTTTTCCTTTTATTCTCTATTTTTTTTTCTTCAAACCAAACCACATAAGTTGAATCATCTTGTTCTGCCTCATAAATTGAGGGGAAAACATATGGATGATACCAAGACTAAACAGTCATCTGAACATTGAGTAGAAATAAAAAAAAAAAGATCAGACTTAATACAACAAATCCAAAGCCAAGAACAACAGAATTGATATCCACTGTATAACAAGCTAGACACAGAGGGGACCACTTATACTAGCAGCCCCGGGGACAAAAGAGGGGGATATGGGATGCATTCTGGGAACAGGGCTGGAGAGAGGACAACACTGGTGGTGGGAATGCCCCTGATTCAATGTCATTATGTACCTAAAGTATTACTGTGAAAGATTTGTAATTCACTTTGGTCACAATAAAAATTATTTTAAAAAAATTTATGCACCTTTGAGAAACAAGTCTGTTTTGTGGTTTCTATAAGTTTCAAAGGAACTGAGAAAGGAAAAAAAAATGACTGCTCTGTGCCTGAGGGATTTAGACTTTTACCTCTAATGTTTTCTTATCTGAGATGAAGATAATTGTTATTGCTGTCTCCTGAAGGCTAGTTCTTTCAAACTTGCTTGTTTTCTTTCATCTTTGGGCAACGGCTTAATTTTATTGATAAAAACTTCAAGTTGTATTTATAAGAGTTTTGTTAAAAATTTAACGTTAGGGGGCTAGAGTGGTGATGCAAGCTGTAGTGATCTGCCTTGCACATGCTAATCTAGGACAGACAGTGATTAGATCCCCCAGCATCCCTTATGGTCCCCCAAGCCAGGAGCGATTTCTGAGCACATAACCAGGAGTAACCCCTGAGCATCACCGGATGTGGCCCCCTAAAAAAATCCAAATTTAATAAAAAATAATAAAAATTTTAATAAAAAAAGAAAAGAAATTTAACGTTAGATTCATCTTAATTCATGAAAACTGTGTTTGTGTTTAAAATTCAATATTCCTGATCTGGGGAAGTCAAATAGTCCTCTGAGATTTGAGATATTTTTCATGCATTCTGCACATGAAAAATTACATTTTTCAGATTACCTTAATATCAAGATTAGCTTCATATGTTTTTGAATTTGTGAATATAGCTTTAATGTAATTGCTTTATGGAATCTTATTAAGTAGAAACATAAGAACGCAAAGAAATGGGTAAACCTTTTGTTTCTCAAATGAAGAAAGTATTTCAGATTTTCCACATTTCTTAATATCTGACTTAGAATGTTTATGTTTTTTCTTTTAGTCACTGGAAAGCACCCGTCGTATGCTGCAACTGGTGGAAGAGGTAAGATGTGACTATATATTGAAGTATACACATACCTTTCACTAAAATATTCTTTCCTTAGAACCTTAGGACTAGGAATTGCCATTCTATAGATCAAAACTCCATCGATTCCTATAAGAATGTAGCCTACAAGAAAGTAATCGAATGAAGGGATTGCTGTATTTAAGTTTCCACATGGTCATCAATGTTTTCACTCCATTTTTTTTCAGTTCAGGCTCCCTTTGTACTTTGAGAGACAGTGAAGGAGGCCATTTTCAAGCAAATCCTGGCAAGAAATTAAGAGATTGAATCACTTTAATCTAGTTAGAGCAAGTTTTATATAAAAAGGATTTATCTGCATAGTTATTTCTTAGTCACATTCAATCTTGATATTATTTTCTGGCATTAACATTTCTATGACTCTTAAAATATATGTCCAAATAGATATTTTGTAATTTTTTCAATTACAGATAGGCACTACAATTCATGAAATATTAAGAAAACTCCTAGTAAAGGGAAATATTAAGTTCATCTCAGCTCTTTTATATTTATGACTGGATTAAAGATCCATTTGTGAGACATAGTTAATGAATCCCAAACTATTTCTAAATGAGTAAAAAAGGGCATAGAGCAATAATGGAATGAAAAAGAGCAATAATGGAATGAATAAACCTTACTCACTATAATTTGGATGAGTAACAGTCGATCAGGAAGAATAAGTGGATTAATTGAACTTGTCCTTTGGGAAAGGTTAAGTGGAAAAAGAGTCAGATGACTTATATTTATCTTACCAGAATAAAACAAACTAATAGTTTCTTATTCAGTGAGATGATGTTTCAGTTCTGCTTTGAAACTACTTATCAATGTATAAATGCTTGTGTGTTTAACATTTGTAGTGATGTTGGGCATTCTCAAATAATTAAATGAGCCTACTTATGTAATGCTACTGTAAATTGATTACATCTGACATAAAAGTTAAAAAAAATAAGAAATTCAACAAGGCTGAAAAGAGAGATAGCTACTTCTTGCACTATAGGAGCCAACATCTTTGATTTTTTTCTGCAAATTCAGCTTCTTACCTAGGAAAGAAATATGACTAAATGTGAATTGCCACAGGAGAAGAGGCAACCCTCAGCTCTCCAGAAAGCTGGGAAAGAACACACAGTGCTCTTAACAAAGTCTGTGATCACAAAAAAAATGGTAATTTGAACCTGTAATGGAGTACAAATTGGCCCCCACTGGAAGAAAGGCCAGCAAGGGGCCCCAGAGCTTTCCAGGAAAGTAGTTTTAGAAATGAAAATAAATGTTTTCCAGGCTCTAATCTGGGAACACTGTTCCTGCAGAAAGATTTGAATGCAAAAACATAGGCAGATATTCTAAACTAGAAGTGCTGGCAAAGCTTTTAGTGTGGACCTGATGCCCCTCAATTTTTCATCAGAACAATCAAAAGAATTAGCTGTAGAAAGATACCAAAGTAAGTCCTGACATGGACCTGCATTGAGCTGAGAATCAAGCCAACATAGATATCTTGATATATGGGTCTTTCTGACCCACGGTCAGAACTTCCAATGTCAATTTTCATTTCTGTTGAGGAGAATGTACATGTAAAGTAAATTCCTAAATAGCAGAATTCTTGCCAGTTTGCCCACCTGTGCAGTGTTGAAATACTATCTGGCATGTGAAAAATGGTGGAGCAAATGCTTCAAAATGCCACACTTAGAACTGGTCCTTCACCCACAAAATCTTTTGTTCGAATACACATCTATTTTTAGGCTTTTTAAGATTCGGGCAGTGTAAGTCAGTCCTGAAAAAAAATGGAGACTAATTAATATATTCTAAGGGAAAAAAATCTCTACTCTCTACTGATAAAAGTTGTATTTCTGCATCAAGCATGAAGGTGCTTCTTAGAACAAAATGTGGAACGGAAGTTATCTCCTACTGATGGTAAATGAGAGGGGCTATTAGAATTTTCATCCTTAGGAAATTATGAGCAAAGCATTATTTAAATAGTTTGATTTATTCTTATTTCCTCTTGGGTTATTTTACATTTATGAACAAACCCCTCCCCCCATGTATAGAACATTGGCTATTTAGATTATACTGTTTTCAATCAAAAAGAAAATTGTCTTTCAAGAGAATCAGCATTTCTTTTTCATCAAAGTCAGAAATCATTTGGATAATTTGAGCCTTGAAATGTCAGGATATTGCCCAAGATCCCAAGTGTATCAGAGGTATATAATTTGAATTGAATGTAAATTATTATAAAACTAAGTCTCAAAGACAAGAAAAGTTACTAAATTTGTAAGGAGAAACATAAGGAGAAACAACCCTACTTTCAGTAGAAAATTTAACTCCTTGCCATCCCTCAAACTCAGAATGACAGTCAAATACCTTAAACTCAAGAGTGATAGTCAAAGAGATGTAAAGGCTTTTTAAGAAACACCATCACCAATATTTCTTTTATTGGGGGGGTAGTCAAACCCGACACTGCTCAGGGGCTACTCCTGGCTCTATGCTCAGAAATCCCCCCAGCAGTCTTGGGGGACCATATGGGATGCCGGGATTCAAACCACTGCCCTTCAGCATGCAAGGCAAACGCCTTATCTCCCTGCTATCTCTTTGGCCCCATCACCAATATTTCAAAGAAAATATAAATTCACCCATAGGCAAGTGGTGGAAATTTTGGAAAGGCTCTAAACTACACATAGGTGGAAATGTTATAAATCTTATAGTCTGTGATTCTTTGGAACTGGAAACTTAGATAGATAGATAGATAGATAGATAGATAGATAGATAGATAGATAGATAGATAGATAGATAGATAGATAGATAGATAGACAGACAGACAGACAGACAGACAGACAGATAGATAGATAGATAGATAGATAGACAGACAGACAGATAGATAGATAGACAGACAGACAGACAGACAGACAGACAGACAGACAAATAGATAAGACAGATAGATAAGATAGATTGACAGACAGCTAAAATAGACATATCTTTTTCTTCTATGTTGGGAATATACCTAGAGATGCATATAGATAGATAGATAGATAGATAGATAGATAGATAGATAGATAGATAGATAGATAGATAGATAGATAGATAGATAGATAGATAGGCAGGCAGGCAGGCAGGCAAGATAGACAGGATAGACAGAAAGATCTTTTTCTTCTATGTTGGGGATATGCCTAGAGATGCTAAGGTTTAGCTTCTATATGCTTGGGATAGAACCCAAGGCTTCACACGTATAAAACATGAGCTCTACCACTTGAGCCACCATGAAATTTTTGATGGATTAATTTTGACAAATATTTCTAAAATAACCAACTCTGAAAGTAAATTGGTATATAGAACTAAAATTGAAATATAGAAATAGAATGCATAAAAACAGAAAATGTGTTCCCCAAATTCAAGGTCAAACCCACTTTCGATATCTGGAAGAGGGAGCAATAAATTCTGACAATCAAGTCATGAACATATGCTCGGAGGAAAGTTTGAGTGTAAGCAAAACTAAAAACAAGTAAATAAATAAAATAAAATTAACTCTGCTAATACTAACAGCAGGAAATGAGAAGTGCACAGGAATGCCTCGGCTGTAACAACTATGCCCAGGAAAAGCTACAGAGAGAGCTTCAGGCAGCCAATTCGAAAACACTGGACCAAGTTCTCATGAAATGGTGACTGAGGACTTAAGTTTCAGCCTTTTTTCTTTTTTTATGCCAATTTGTATTTTGAGATACTTTGGCAATGAGAAGAGAATAAGGATTTCAAGGTGAGGGGTGTGGTTTATAGCAAAATTTCTGCTACAAATGGAAAATGCAGGCTGAGTGGTTGTTTTCAGATAAGCACCTGGGGCTTCTGGGATAAGAGAGTGCCTGGGTTTCTGCATTTTAGCTTAGGCATATGGGATTTTGGAAAAACACTTTAGAATGGCAAAAATATATGTACTTTAAAAGATCTCATAAAGCTTCCTTAGTTTATCTTTATAAAAGGAAAATTAGAAATACAGAATAAAATGAGTAAAATAAAAAAATTTTAAATCACTCATATATCAAGTGCACAGAGCCAGGGTAGGACCAGAAAAAAAATCTCTATCTGCCCTGTCTAAGGTCAGACAATTTTCCCAGAAATTTCAAACAGAAATTGCAAATTGAGTTAGAAACAAACTACCTGGGCCAGAATGATAATATAGCGGGGAGGGTGCTAGCCTTGTATATACTGACCTGGATTTGATCTCAAGTATCCCATATGGTTCCCCAAACCCTACTAAAAGTGCTACCTGAATACAAAACCAGGAATAGGCCCTGAGCACTGCTAGGTGTGTTGTCATAACCCACCCACACACACACACACACAATAAAATACTACATTTTCTCATGCCTGGCTAGCTATTCAAACATAATACTTTGCAGAGAGGACCTGTTCCTAACCCTCAGACTCAGTGCTGGGAGTTGCTCCTGGGAGTGCATAGGGATGACGAAAAATTGGGGGATCCTGCATGCAAAGCATGTACTCAATCCACTTGATTATCTCTCTGGCCCAGAATATAATATTTTTTGAAAAATGAGAGAAAGTATTCTGCCTTGTCTAAATACTATGTCTACCTCTTCCTTTCTCCCTTGAACTTTCTGTAACCCCAAAGAACAGTCTAGTTTTTTTTTTAATTAAAGATCTCATCAGAACAGTATGGCCAAATGGACTTTCTGACCTTCATTGAGAATCTATTAGCTTGTATACAGAACTACAATCATCAAGCATCCTTGTAACCACATTCCACTTTTCTCAAGGGAGTATCTGAAGCATATGCCAATGAAATAACTGCTTATAGTACACCTCTATAAATGAGAGAGAAAATTAAATCGTACTTCTCTGAGTTCAGAGTATAAACTCTATGTACACTCCTCAGCTCCCCTTCCTTCAGTGTCTCCTACAATGTTTTCTCCCACATCTTTTTGAAGAGACCTCAAAAATGAAAAGTATCTAAAACAGAAATAACTAAACATCAATTCAGCTTCCATACATATTGTCTTTATACTAGTATTTTGATTGAAACTAGACTTTTAATCTTCACCCTCACATTGAACCATCCAACCTAATTAACCAAGAGTAATGATGTCTGGCCCATGGCCACCTGAGTGCTTCTTGGGAAATCTATCTTCCCTCCCCATAAGACCTCTACTCTGGTCCTATTAAATCAAGAACTACATTTTTAACAAGATATTTTCTATGTAGGGAATTCACATGCACAAGAAAGTCTTTTGAGAAGTAGTTTAGAAAAATTTTATAGTAGTTGTAATGATAATTTTTGTTTCCCTAGATAACCTCTATTGAGACATTTTCTAAAGGCATCAATAGTTGATACCTCCCAAATCTGTTCCATAGATGATTCCTAAAGTCATACTGAGTGACCACACTCTGCACTATATTCTGATTTTGGAACTTAAGAAAGTCTAGCAAAAATAACCCCCAAAGAGGCCAAAGTAATAGTGCAGTGGTAGGTTGTTTGCCTTGCACACAGCTGACCCAGGACAGACCTCGGTTCAATCCCCAGCATCCCAGATGGTCTCCCAAGCCAGGAGCAATTTCTGAGCTCATAGCCAGGAGTAACCTCTGAGCATCACCAGGTGTGGCCCAAAAACCAAAAAAAAAAAAAAGTAAAAGAACCCCCAAAACAAGGTAGACCAATATGTCTGTGAAAGAAACTATATATTTTCTGTAAAATGGTGGGCTTATGAAAGTTCACAGAAAACATATTTAATATTTTTTGAAAAATTATGGTAATTGAATTGTTAAACTAATCTTTTTATGAATAGAAAAAGAAAGCCTCTGACCTCCATTAACAACTTCTTTTCTTAGTTCATAAGAAGTTAATAGAAAATAGAGGAGGGCATGAAAGATACCTTCTTTAGAATTTATGGTAAGGTCACTATGTGGTTTTCTTGAAAATTCAGTTCATCCTAGCTTTATAAGAAATGCTCTTTTGTACTTAACAATTTCCTTAAACAGATTTCCTAGAAATGATTCACAAATAGAAGTCATTCAGCTACCTAGACTGCTCCTTTCTATGCCCCCAAATCCTCTCCCCTCAGTCGTTCAGATGGTATTTGTTTTCTTTTGATAGTCAGGATTGAGATGAAGAGTGACTTTTAAAGGATTTTCCTGCACAAAAGAGCTATTGTGAACCTTGTGCATGAAGTATTGTAACTCTTACCAAATTATTATGCAGAAATTTAGAGCTTCATCTATTAATAAGTTTTCTAAATCTTGCAGAACTTCTCTTTATAAAGAGAAAACAGGAGAATGAGTTGCCCTTTGTGCTGTTTCTCTTGACTTTTGTTAATCAAGCATCTTTTTTTTAATTATTTATTTAAAGAAAATGTATCATATTGTTGACATAACCGATCATAATACATTTGTTTCAGGATAACAAAAAGCAAAATTATTAAGAAGTAGAAAGAGAATAGAGAATTAAAAAAAACTGGAAAAAGGAGAGAGAGTTCATTAGCAGTTATATTTGTGAAAATTATTATATCACCAATAAAGTCATTAATACAATAGCCAAAGGTTTAGTATGCTCCCATTTATTTTTCTCCAGAGATGGGAAATACACTAAAAAATAAAAAAAAAATGTGTGTATGTGTGTGTGGCAATGGTCGTTTGCGTAGGCACAGCAAAATATGGAAGAAATTGGAAATTGACACCTTTGGCCTAGAAAACAGGGAGCTCTTACCCCTGAAGCAGTTTGACCAGCTCAAGGCTCCAGGCATAAAGCATCTCTTTTTTGATAAAACAAACAAACAAACAAACAAAAATCTCACCACCCAAGGTTCTTCCATGTCTTCCTTTAAAAGAAGTGGAACTGTTCAAAATTTACTGATAACTTTATTATGCCAAAGAATATATTATCTAGAATACTTTGAAAGATTATCTTTCTATAAAGGGTCTTATAAAAACTGTAGATATTTTCAAAATAGAGAAATCACAGTTTAGCAATGGATATACCAGTTCCATACCAAGTCCCATTTTTAGTCCCATCTTTAGTCCTACTCCATGAAGACTGGGCAATACCTGCCCCTTTTACCAAGAGGATCTTTGAAAATCCAGGAGCTACCCTTTCCTCTGAGACCTTCCCCAACCCCTTAATATCCTCCCCAATTTCTTTCTCTTTTTTCCTTTGGTCTTTCTTCATTTTCCACTTCTAGTGCTAATTGTGCCCTTACTGATTTCTCTTTCTTTTCTAACTCTTTTTTTCAACTTTGCTACCATTATTGGAATATAGAGTAAAGATGCTGGTATCAGGACTTTGGTTATGTTGGATGAACAAGGAGGTAAGTTGATACTTCTTCAGTAAGAACTCATCTAAGTAAATTGCATTTTGATTACTTGTATATCCATAGATAATTATTTTGCTATGCTACAATTAGATGTGAAGTTATAGAAATGTCATCATCTTGCTATTGTTGTTTCTTTCTATGTTGAAATGTTTGGACCTTCTTGGCTGACTAAATAGTAATAGTTTCCCTGTTGATATAAGAAAGGTTTGAAGGAAATTATTGTGTGTATGAAATTTTTATAATGATTGTATTTTGTAGCATGTGAAAATTCCTATATCTCTTTCTCTTTTCCCCAATCTTTCTAATAAAATTCAGTCTTTAAATAATTTCTAGAAATAGCAAGGGAATAGTCTGTCATGCTATACAAGTTTCTGACAATTATATTTCAGAACATGGCAGTTTTGATTTCCAAGTAATTGTAGTGATTCTTAAAACTAGATATAAATAGAAAGTAATCATTGGAAAATTAAAAAACATTAGGCCAGTGAGGGTGAAGCAATAGTACAATGGCTACGGCACTTGCCTTGCATGAGGCTGAGTTTCTTCCCTGGCAATCCATAAGGTCTCTCAAGCAAACCAGGAGTAATATCTGAATGCAGAGCCAAGAGTAAGCCTTGAGCACTACTGAATGTGGCTAAAAAATTGAACCAGTTGAGATATAAGATCTCTTCTTAAAAACTACTAAAGAGGTACTAGAAGTAGTGAAAATTAGAGGAGCCATTTTTTCTTTTTTTTTTTTATTGTGACTGAAGTTCATTACACAGAATTATTTACAGTACATAGAGGAGCCATTTTTTTACTACAGTATCTGTATTCTCTAAAGTGATGTCTAGACAAGCAAAAAAAATCTAAGTTTTTCCTTTGTCTCAATAGCTATAGTCTACAGGATAAAGCATTACTTCATTCCAGTCACAGCTATCTGACCTTATTTCAGAATCTTACAACAAAAAGAATTTTAACTTACTAATTATTATGAAAGCATAATAAAATTATTAGAAATAATATTTTAATCCCAGTATCCCATATGATCTCCCTGAGCCTACCAGGAGCGGCTTCAGAGCAGAGCCAGGAGTAACTCCTGAGCGCCGCAGGGTGTGACCCAAAAAAACAAAACTGATCATCAGTCACTCATACAAAAGTGTTTTCTCATTTTCAAATCTAAATCCATAAATAGGCACTCAAATAATTAACAATTCCATTTTACTAACTCAGCTAATTGTATATCATATTAACTCTCAGTAAATTTACATATATGGATATAAAAAAAGAAGCAATGCAACAAAAGAAAGCTTTAGGAACCGTTAACAATAAAGTGTTGATACGAAAACATGAAAGATAAATTCGTTATACAACTCTAGAATAAAAGAGAGAGAAACTATTAATAAGCTTCCTTGAGTTGCAGGTTTTATTGTCTTTTGATGAAGAAAAGCTGGAGAGAATATTTTCCAAAATATCCTATCAACTACAAAGATGCATCACACATCAGAATAAATGATTTCCTGGGACACCATAGAGTTGTCTGATAAATAGAAAGAAAAACAGACATTCCCAGGAAGATTGTTAATATTCTCAACTGAAGTATTTTAATTATACACACACGATATCTAAATTCTTTGCTAAAAATATCTTTCCTAGGTTAGCCTCGGCTTTACCCAATACATGGTGAGTAAGTAACCTGGTATTGAAATACAGACCTATAAAGCTCCCAAAGTGAGTGATTTGTGCCAGGTCTTAATTGGTACCTATTCCACTTATATTGTCATAGGATAGTAAAATCTTGTAAAATGACAGGTGAGCATAATTATCTTTTCAACGATTTATCTTCCTACTTGAGAATTTCTCTCCAGTTACACTCTACTAGTTATTTTCTGTGCCTGATCACCAAAACTGTTGATTGTTTCTACCCTGCAGCCATTCAAGAATCTAAGGATACAACTATTTAAAGAGTCCATTCAGCTGTCCAGCTAAATTACACTCAAAAACTCCTTGTAGGATTCTTGTTTTAGAACTAGGTTTCAGCAGACACCATGGAAAGCAAGAAAATTCCCAAGCCACACCTTAGCACATGTTTTATAAGTTAACCTTTCACTAGTGTATTGCTTATTTCTTTTGTTGGTCTTTGTGGGTCTGTATGTTTCAGCATTTTCAATGCTGAAAAATGCATGCTGCTTTTGAAAAATCCCTATGGAATCAACTTTAAATTCAACACTAAGGGGCCGGAGAGATAGCATGGAGGGAAGGCGTTTGCCTTTCATGCAGGAGGTCATTGGTTCGAATCCCGGCGCCCCATATGGTCCCCTGTGCCTGCCAGGAGCAATTTCTGAGCCTGGAGCCAGGAATAACCCCTGAGCACTGCCAGGTGTGACCCAAAAAAAAAAAAAAAAAATTCAACACTAAAACCTTGTATAGTAAAGGCAAAGTAAGGCCTCCTCCAGAAAAATCATTGATTTTCTTAAGGGTTTATGGCACTAAGAGATAGAATTTGCTAAAAAAAAAAAAAAATTAAAAAAAAAACTCTTTTGCTAACGTGCATATTTGTGCCTATTCTTTATATTCTTTATCTGTTACAAATGACTTAACTCTGTACCCTCCAATGAAACAGTACTAGTCACATGTGACTATAAATTTAAGCGTTTCTATATATTCATGAAAACTAAGGAAAATAAAATCATATCGGCAGTATCTTCTTATACAGAATTTACTCAGGAAGATTTTTACACAAGTTCTATGGCATTGATATCTTGCTATTTTTGCTGATTTTTTTTTTTTAACCAGGATACAAATTCTAAAGGCTCCATGTTACCTTACTTAGGAATAGTAATATAAAAGATGTCAAATTTAGATCTCTCCCTGAGCAGCCTGCCTTTGGTGAATTTATCACAAGCAACTGACTATGCAGTCATGGCAAAATGCTTGTTGCAACATTTAGTGCATTATCACTATGATATCTCTCCAATCCTAAATGTTTCTCATTACGAGTTCTATACATAAAAAGAAAATAGCCAAGTTTTCTTGGCTTTTTATAAAAGACAAGTTGAGAGAAATGAGAGCAGAAAACTCTGTATAGCTCATTGCATTAATCCTGAAAATGTGACTCTTCATCTTAATTGAAATCATCATGTCGTTTGCTTGTAGGCATTTTCTGAGAAATGTCTTCGCAGAAATTACTGAAGTACTGCAAAAATCTTTATATGCCAAATCCAACTCAGTATGATTTGAAAACTAATATCATTGTTAGATTAACTGTGAAAACATGATTCTATAATATATTTAAATTAAGTGTTTTACTTATAATTGTATAGAAAGACACCATCAACCAGTATAGGAAATTATCAAGTAATTTCTGAAAGTCCTTCAAATTCTTCTTGCTTAGCTATAACCTTTGCCAAATAAGTTGGTAGAGCCCAAGATGACAGACACATGTATTTGGGCTTATCTGTATGTTTCTTACTTTAAATTCACTAATTTCAGGAATTCAACATCCAAATGCCATTTATGGGAGCTTCTGACATGTCAGTGTTAGCATTGGGGCCAAAAATATTAAATAAGGAAAAAGTCGTTAGAAAAAGCAACTATCTAGCTCTGCTTTAATATATGTATATTTCAGCTGTCATTAGTTGAGTCCAGCATGTTTTTCTTTTGATCGTCTTCATACCTAAACCCAATTGGAATCATTAGCTACTATTTGATTGGGAATTTGCATTCCTTGTTCTTCTGGTATTTATATGTTCATTCCCAGCATTTCTCGGACCAGATGTTCACCAGAAATTTAACTGTGACTCCTGCAGACTCAGCCTTTTGAGTTAGCTCTCTGGCCCCAACGGCTTTTCTTAAAGGCATTATTTTATAGTTGTTTATTTGGCAAACATCTGCCAGCATTATGATGTTATTGCTCCCAGCTTTTCCTATGCTGGATAAATACTGAAATTTTATTCTTAGATCGTTTGAAGACCATAAGAGAGATAAGCCAAAGACTGATTTTCCTCTTCAGGCTCACAAAAGAGAATATAGTATGTACTTCTTTTTCAGATATGTAGTCTTCCCAGTTTGGGCCTTGAGTGGACACATCTTAGTTTTTTTTCTGTTTGTTTGGTTTTTTTTAGGTTGGTTATTTCCTCAGTATGAGTTAATATAAAATTGTTTCTAAGTGATTTTGTATACTCTTAGTCTGACATATAATACATACATATATATATATATATATATATATATTACTTTTGTTCTAATCATTCCCTTATTCCCAGAGGCATAGGCATACATGGACAAAAATACAGATTAAGAGAGGAATGGAAATGTAAACTGGTTTTATATTTACACAGCTTACACAGCTAAGACATCCCATGGCTGCTTTCCTTTAATGGTTCTTAAAGCTATTTTAAAAATGTTTGTATTTTACTTGTACTCACTCGATGACACGACTTTTGAAAATTTAATCAGATTAGTGTATGGAACTCCAGCAACCTAAAATACATTTTTATAGTTATTGATACATGTCCCAATGCACAAAGATTGTCTTTGTGTATTGGTCTTTTTGTATTGGGACATGTATTAGATTATTGTTTATTCCAACCCATTGCCCTTCCTCCTCCAGAAATTGATATGCATTTGTTTTTCCTGCTCTCTGCTTGGCATTGGTTGTTAGCATGCCCCTATTACAAAGAATGAGGAAGCAGGGGCAGGGGAAGGAAATGACTTCCAAAGTTTTCACAGTAAGTAAGCCATAGGACGGAAAAGAGTTAAAATGTTCCAGCTCTGGCAATATTTCTATATTGAATGTTGTTTCTGGTATTCATTTGTTATTGAGTTTAAAATTTAAGTATTCAAAACCAAGATCTGCATGTGGTCTCCCTTTGATTGAACAGCACTATTAGTGGAAGTGAGCAATCTGGTATCAATTGCTAACTATCACTGTAGCTTTTGATATTTTCCTCAGAATAAAAGGCAGCATTTCTTTTCTATCTTTACTAACTTGACGATGCATAAAAATCAAAAGATCTTCTAAATTTGAAGCAGATACTGTCTATAATAACATTAAATTATGAATGATGGAAACTGAAACTAATGCTTTTTTTCTTTTCCTTGGGTTTCACTGAGTCTAAGTGAGTGAATATACTTTGCTGTTTTCCTGGACGCTCAGAATCAGAGGCCTCCCTATCCCATCTCATCACGTTTGAATTTCAAACTAGTCGAGCATCGTTTCTGTTCATTTTCTTCCACCTGTGTCTGTGTAGGGTACCGGCAGCAGGCTACAGCAATGCATCCTCCGGACAATGCATTGTAATCTCTCTTTCTCTCTCAAATTTCGTTTCCCAAAGTCATTTCTCATATTCTGTTGGAAACCCCCAAAAAATTCATTCCACGCTGTCATCCCTTTGTCCTAACCAGAACAACTCGATCGTGTCGAAGAAGGCATGAACCATATCAACCAAGACATGAAGGAGGCCGAGAAAAATTTAAAAGATTTAGGGAAATGCTGTGGCCTTTTCATATGTCCTTGTAACAAGTAGGTACTGGGTACCAGCTCTAATCTGTGGCGTCCAGTTTTCCTTCTTTCTTTTCTTTTTTAATGTCAAAGTGAATGTCTGAAGTTTTGTCTTTTTTTTCTTTGTCCTTTTCCATCTGCTTCATTCTGTGGGGATAAAATACTTGTGTTTAATCAGAACAACTGGAACGCATTGAGGAAGGGATGGACCAAATCAATAAGGACATGAAAGAAGCAGAAAAGAATTTGACGGACCTAGGAAAATTCTGCGGGCTTTGTGTGTGTCCCTGTAACAAGTAGGTGCTGCCTGCCTGCCTGAAGCTTTGGTTTCCCAAGGCCCATCTCCAAGCCTTGACAAGCTCATTCCTACCAGGCACAGAGGCAGGATGAGCATGTGGCATGCAGAACAGATCAATACGTCTCCAATGCATTCATCTCATAGCATAGATGATATTAGTAGGAGTTACTGTCGATGCATTAAAAATCAGGCATACTACAGTGAAGGTTTCACTGTCAGCAAATTCTATTGATGAACGTTTCAACATTTTCCATAAAGTGTACCTCAAGACAGACAACCTCAAGAAAGAGGCCTCCCAGGGAATCTCTTCTCCCAAACTCAAAAGCCAAATTTAAACACTTAGAAAAGACCTGGGGGGGGGGGGGGGAGACTAGTAGACGGCACATAAAGGTCTGATTTTTCAGAAACAAGAGAGATAGTTAATTTGGCCCAAATAAGCATTCCTTAGCTTAGAGACATTTTCCCCTTCAAACAGTCTACCAGGTGCCAAATCTGGCCAGCCCCAGCTGTTCCCAATGCAGAGGTTCTGAGTCCTTTTGGCAAGAGGGGCCTCAAGCCTTATCCCAATTGGACTCAACCCTCCTAAATTCTTCCTCTTGGAAGATCTATTTGTACACTGACTGAAATGTTGAAATGTGTAGATTTTGCATGCACAACATCACAAAACATTCAACTGTTCTTAAGGTTCTGCAACGCTTTTTTTGGAATGTAGCAGAAATGTGACATGTGGTTATAAAGGTTTGCAGCAGAAAGAATCCGAAAATGAGGGTTTTGGAAGCTAGTCTCATTAGACTAACAATGGAGAAACAAAACAAAAAAATGCATGAACGGATTGTCTGACATGCATTTGGAAAATTAACCCTGTTACCCAATCTCCCTCCTCCTCCTCCACTTCCCTTCCAAAAGAAACCTTTTATCCTCGAAGCTCTCCTGATCTTAGCTTTTTGAATAGAATTTGGTGTCATTTTGTTTTATTAAATGACCACTCACGTCCTTTAAACTTTGAGGCTTATCGAAAATATCCCACTTCCTGTTTTGAAGGGGGAGGGGCTCAATTCACCAAAAAAAATTTTAACTTTTTTTAAAAAAATAAAGAAACATTGATGTTAAAGCCTGACTAACTGGAATCTACCGAATTGGAACCCTTGGCTATATATTTCTACTTTTACTCCCACTTTCAGGGGAAAAAAGAAAAACAGGATTAATGAACAAAGGGGAAAAAATCATATTAGCCATCTGAAGTAGTTTTCCTTGGAAAACCATGTAGGTAGTTTGCTTTCTCTCATTGTCCTGTATCTAAGAGACCAAACAGTCACAGTTGATATCCAGGTCATAAGACCTGAGAGAAACCAAACTACGGAAATATGAAATTATGTTTACTACCCAAAGACTCTAGGGCAAGAAAGTGCCACAAGAGTCTAACAGATACTCAGCCATCACTTTTCCAATCGCCTTCTCCTCCAAGGCCCATTTCATTCAAAAGCCTGTGATCCACCAAAATGCTGTTCAGCATTCCAGTTAGTCACTCTAACTTCCTATCTATGACCATGGCTCCCTATTACCTGATGAACTCCAAGAGATATATTTTCCCCTCCCATCAACTGTGCCTAGAGAAAAGGTGGAGGCAGACCACCCCCAAATCCCAGATTCTAATCATGTAAAGCGATGGCCCCACACAAATATCACCTCGTGGTTGGCACCAATTCCTAATTGTCTGAGAGACCCGAACTGAGCTTCAAAGCTTGACTGAAGTGCTCCCTATTGTGTGTGAATAATAATGCTTTAAAAACCATGTGTCACAATGCAGTGGCTGGTGGTGCCCTGGACTTTCTGAGGGCTTCGCCGGGTCTCGGCATGTTTCAGAGGACTTTGATAGCTGTACGGCAGTTCTGTGAGTCTATGTGCAGCATTGTGGGTGCAGTGATTCGCCTTCTTTCAGAAACGCAAACTCTATCACTCTTTTGACTTTGCCAAAGATGGTCTACTAGACATTTGACATAGCAGAAAACATCACAAGGTCCATATAATTTGATCTGGTAGAAGGAAGGAGATGAAAGGGAAGGGGAGTGATAAGGGGGTGAGGGGGAGCCAGACTGTAAGTTGTATTAAGTTAGCTTTTAAATTTATTCCACTGAGGGGTCTCATGGCTCTTTAGCACATTAAATTCGAAAGGCTGTGGAATTACACACCAGATTGTGGAAGTTAATGAAATTGTATTGTACAGTTTACAAATTTGTCTCCAATGTGATTGGGTACCCAATCTCTAAAAAACAGTATCAGGGTCAGTTTTAGTAGATGATTGTGGTCTTTTCTTAGAAGAAATTTAAAAGAGAACTAAATTCTGAAATTCTTTGTCTTAAGAAGAAGTGAAATGATACTGAACAAAAATTTTTTTTGTTTTTTGGACTAAAAGGTGTGTGGTTTCTACTATGCAAAGAACCTACAAACATCTTTGATTGCCTTTAATTACAAAACACTCACCAAAATATGCTGCACATGTTTCTATTGGGCACCATAGGTATGCCTGGATTTTAAGTCTCTCCAAGGCAGCTCAGCAAAACATGGCCCATGGAGACCACACCAATTCTAGATCACTCTCTCCCTCCACTCCCCCAGTAGTTCAAAGTAGGAATGTGTAATCACTCCCGCGCTGCCCCTCAGTCCGGCAAAGAAGCTATTGAACCTGCGTTTCAAATCCTCATGAAGGCTATTACTGTCCTGCTAGTGCCTTTTCTGAGAATGGTTAACTTCTGGAGTAGTTTGGCTTAAATGAGAATGCTTCACTTTCTACTCATGCCTGTAGCTGGTGCATGAAGAAGACAGAGGAATTTCCCTTTTGATGCTAGATGGCTTGTTCTCTCTTCTATTTTTCTGCATTCATTTCACTATGCCTCTTTTACTTTTTGTCTCTGTGGACAAAGGTTTGTACATCAACTCTGGATGTATGATGACTGTTTGGAAGTACCGATATATTATCTAATTCAAATCACTCTCGAGGCAACTCAAAGACCATCACCCTTGGCCAACCACCAATCCTTTATGTCCTTCATGCAGAGTTGGAATGGTTAGTTCCACACATGCGTTGGGGGGAAAATTTTACAGACAAATCTTTGCATGATGGTGTGTAAAATCTTGGTGGAGTATGTTTTTCTTGGTAACCGTGTTTTGCTGTGGTGTGATGTACACACTCTATTTGGCAGTCTTGTTTTGTGTATGTCTGCCAGTACGTTTTTCTGTGTGTTTTGTGTCTCAATATATACCCATGTCACTGAAATAGAACTGAATGTCCTCCAGCTACTTTAATTTCTGTCTTCAATCAATTAAACCACACCCCCCACACCCCCCAAAAAACAAGAACAGCCTGTGGGCAAAGGTTGCATTCCTGACCATTGCAATTGGCTTTATTGGAAATTAAGTACTTAGTAGCTGAGACACGGTGGTGGCCAACTGTCAGGTCCGGATTATGATATATCGGTATTCTCTAATGCCTCAAATTAAGACTCATTTGCTTGGTTCAGTTCTTCACTTGAAGAGGTAACCATTGTTGTGAGCCTGACGACCCACTCCCTGGCTTGGGCACTCACCTTTTTTTTCACATAGGCTTAAATCAAGTGATGCTTATAAAAAAGCCTGGGGCAATAATCAGGATGGAGTAGTGGCCAGCCAGCCTGCCCGCGTGGTGGACGAACGGGAGCAGATGGCCATCAGTGGAGGCTTCATCCGCAGGTGAGCGTCCTGTATCCAGCACAGTAGCACTTACTGTGCTTGAATAACAAGCCTTCCAAATCAAAAGCTCATCAGAAATAAGCATCTTATTAGTTCTGAATCTATATGGTTGTCTGAGTTCTGAGAACCTCTTCTTGGCTCATTTATCACATGCAGCTTGTGTACACTCACCTGTTAAGAGAATGACAAGAAAATTGGCAAGGCAGATTGGGTCTCCTCCATGTAGCTCTCCACTAGCAAAGCCCGAGGTTCCTACATGATGCTAGCAGTATTCCAAAAGGCGGGCCCCATTGACATGCATTTATCATGATTTTTATTTTTCCCTATTTGGACAAATTTCACTAAATTAAGCAGTTCACATGCTGACATCCATTATTGGTTTGGCAGTTCATAGGCATTCCCATCTAAAAGTTTCATGGCATTTACAGAGATGTGTACAAATTACTAAGAAGAGATAGCAGTGTGCATATGGACTAGGAGTAATATACCAGGAGGGTACTGAAGAGATATGAAAATAGTTCCTAGAAGCTAACCATAGTTATAGATGTAGTAAGGCTATAGGTAAGGAAATTAATTTCATGTTTACAGCCATAAAGTAGAACGTGAAGTATATATCCCAGCCTCTCATTCCCCTTGCCTTCCAATCTCCCATTGATCAATGCTGCAAGTCAGAGAGGAAATGAATAAGGAGAATGCAGTTGTAGAGGGGTTAGTTTCATAGAATAGAGAGCAAGAAAAGTCAGAGAATGATTTCGAGGATACAAGTAGAGCGACATGAGCATCTGTGGCTTCTTAGAAATCATATCGTTGACATCTGGAAAAAACAATTCAACTAAAGTATCTATTTTAAAATGTCAGTTACATAGATATATTAATTTAGAAATCAGCAGTCAGAGTCAGAGAGATAGTATAGGGGGTAAGACACTGCTTTGCACGTGGCTGGTCCAGGCTTAATCCCAGCACCTCATATGGTCCTTTGAGAAACATCAGGAATTAAATCCTGGATGTGGCCTAGAATTAAAGATAGAAGGAAGGAAGGAAGGAAGGAAGGGAGGGAGGGAAGGAGGGAGGGAGGAAGGGAGGGAGGGAGGGAGGGAGGGAGGGAGGGAGGGAGGGAGGGAGGGAGGGAGGGAGGGAGGGACAGACTTCTGGAGAGAGTGATGACTCAGGGCACCAGAAAAACAATTCTAATAAAAACTCTGTCATTACAGAAAAAGGGAAAACTATCCCTCTTAACAAGGTAATTCCTGTGGACTCAGTGGCAGTCACTGTGTGTCTCTGCTGAAGCCATTGGAGCTGATGTTGCTGGCCAGAATTCTAGATTCCAGGGAAAAACACAAAAGCCCCATCCCTATATAGTCTAGATTCTTACAGATAACAGTTATTCTTCTTTCTGTCTACCCGTGGGCAAATTAGACCAGAGGCTCATAATGGATTCTGCACACACACTTACTTATTTCGAAATGTCAGTCCCTTTGCTTAGTCTACACCAATTGATCCTGCTCTGGAAGTAGGACACAGGTATCTGTGACTTTTGTTTGTTTGTTTTGGGGCCACACCCGCAGTGCTCAGAGGTTACTCCAAGCTCTGCGCTCAGAAATCGCACCTGGCAGGCACCGGGGACCATATGGGATGCCGAGGATCAAACCTAGGTCAGGTACCTGCAAGGCAAATGCCCTACCACTATGCTATCTCTTCAGCCTCGGTATCTCTGATTTTTAAAGTTTCTCAAGTGGTTCTGGGAGTCAAAGATGTGATTTAGGTGCAAAGCCCATACCTTGCTTTGATATCTTGCTTCAGATCTGAGTTCCATCCAGAAACAAAAACACCCTAGTAGCAGGCCCTCAGGTAATTCTAATTGTAACCAAGGCAAAGAACCTTGGAAACCAAAGTATGTCTTAACTGTATGTGATCATTTGAATTGAATAATAGATTCTCTCTGTAAGAAAGTTTCTATTTTGTTTCTCTGGCCTAGCCTGCTTTTAAAAAAAAATTTTTTTGGACACAATCTGCTTTGAAAGTTACTGCATTCAGCCCTCCAGTCATTTTTAGCTCATCACCATCTGTAGTGGTAAAATGTTAATTATCTAGAACATTCCGGAATAAATACCCAATAATCACAGTAAAGAATTAGTAACTTTCGAAAAAGGGATGAAGTGCAGTAGAAGTGCATGGCTTATACATATGATACCCTGGTACCATAAACCAGAAAGAAAAGTACCCTTTTTAAATTTCAAGTTAGACTATCAAAAATATGACAAGGTGGGCCGGAGAGATAGCATGGAGGTAAGGCGTTTGCCTTTCATGCAGGAGGTCATCGGTTCAAATCCCGGCGCCCCATATGGTCCCCCGTGCCTGCCAGGAGCAATTTCTGAGCCTGGAGCCAGGAATAACCCCTGAGCACTGCCGGGTGTGACCCAAAAACCACAAAAAATAAATAAATAAATAAATATATATATATATATATATATATATATATATATATATGACAAGGTGTGGGTAAGACAATTTGAGAGTGAAGTCATCCGCCACACAAACTAGCATAATCATCTTTAATCAGTTTTTTTCTCTTGTAATCACCAATCACATCATCACTAAAATATATCACCTTAATTGAAGTCAGAGCAAATAAAAGTTATCTTGAACTCTTTAGGACTTCTTGGGAGCAAGTGGGCACGAAGGGCAGACTATAATCATTAAATTCTCATGAACATGGGTCCCAAATAGGAAAGGGGAGAAGCAGAAATTTTTCCAAAGTACAGTAAATATTTTCTTTCCTTCTGAATTTGATTTCTGGAGATTTGGGTTATTTCAGGGAGATAATATAGCTCCTACTAGTTTTATCTTTATTCTCTGATCTGAAAATCTTCTAACTAAAATTAATTTATTATTTAAAAAAATGGAATTTAGGGAAAACATGAAGGAAGGCAGTGGTGTGCATTGAAAGTATTAGAAGGGTTGGAAAGATGGTATAGCAAGTGGGACATTTGCCTTGCACGGGGTGACCCAGGTTCAATCCCTAGTCCCATATATCATCCCTGAGCACCACCAGGAGTGAGCTCTGAACACCATTCACTGTAATCTCAAACAAATAATAGTGAGGGAATCAGCTAAATTAAATAAGTTAGTAGGCTTTTCTCAAAAATATAATTCAGTAAAACAACCAAAGAAGAATTATTTTTAACATGCAAAAGACAAATATGTTTGCACATTGGAGGATTAGAGTGATACCTAAAGATCTATTCATTTTTCCCTGAACTTTGTTTCCTTGGATTTCGAGTCTTTTCTCACAGTTTTCTGAAAATTCCTTTCTGACCCCAGGGTAACAAATGATGCCCGAGAAAATGAAATGGATGAAAACCTGGAACAGGTGAGCGGCATCATTGGAAACCTTCGTCACATGGCCCTGGATATGGGCAACGAGATCGATACACAGAATCGCCAGATTGACAGGATCATGGAGAAGGTGAGCAGGTGGCAGTCAACAAGTTCCATTCCTCAGCACTCCTTATGAAAAATGGCCAATGGGGAAGCTTGAGGAGTGTACTAAAACTTCAAACTGTGATAATGTGTGCAAAACATGAGTAGATGAAAGTTTGCCCTTAAATTTCCAAGACAAAACTTA
This sequence comes from Suncus etruscus, assembly GCF_024139225.1. Classification (NCBI taxonomy): domain Eukaryota; kingdom Metazoa; phylum Chordata; class Mammalia; order Eulipotyphla; family Soricidae; genus Suncus; species Suncus etruscus. The sequence continues at coordinate 1,189,482 of NC_064856.1, read as the reverse complement.
GGCAGCAGATACATAAATAAAAGGGCATAAATGAATATAGCAAAACCACTGCTACTCCAAACATTGTGGTAGACACTGAAGAACATAGTAAGATGAGAAATTTAACATTGCCACAATCCCAGTGTTAAGAAACTAAGTCTAGGTTGGTGAGGGGAATCTCTATATGAATTTACTAATGCACAAAATATAATTTGCCCCAAATCATCCATAAAATGATATGTAAATTTAAATGAGGAAGGATTTTAAAGGTTGAAGGTGGGAAAATATTTTTTAAAATGTGAATTTGGGGGCCAGAGCGATAGCACAGCCACAGCAGTAGGGCATTTGCCTTGCACGCGTCTGCCCAGGACGGACCTGGGTTCGATATCTGGTGTCCCATATGGTCCCATACGTTCCCCCCCACCAGCCAGGAGTGATTTCTGAGTTCAGAGCCAGGAGTAAACCCCTAGGCGTCACTGGGTGTGGTCCAAAAACCAAAAAAAAAAAAAAAAAGTGGATTTAGCTTGAGTCTTAACCTTCAGTTAAAGTAGAAATATAAAAGTAGAATCAAAAACTAAGGTAAGAATTGTTATTTTAGTTTAAGTAGAAGATAAATACAAGCTTTTTTTTTTTTTTTTTTTTGCTTTTGTTTTTTTGACCACACCCAGTGACACTCCTGGCTATGCACTCAGAAATCGCCCCTGGCTTGGGGGACCATATGGAATACTGGGGGATTGAACCGTGGTTCAACCGTCCTAGGTTAGCATGTGCAAGGCAAATGCCCTACCGCTTGTGCCACCACTCTGGCCTCAAATACAAGCTTTGATTGTATTAATGTAAAAGCTTGAGTGACAGTTCAAAAGGCCCAGATTCCATTTTCAGTCCAACAATGCAAAAGTCCAGGTCTCGAAGTAGGGTACATATTCTGATTAAGTTCGTGTAAGGACAGCAGATGTGATGCTAAGACTGAGCCCCTAGGTCAATCAGAGTTATAAGGAATCCTATTGAGACTAGAAGGGAAGACATAGGTTTGGGAGACAAAGACATTCTGGAAAGCTTTACAAAAAAGCAGTAAAACTTGTCATTTCACATTATACAAATCTGTCTTTGTATTATATCCCTTCCTATTCAGTACCCTGATTATTGCTTAAAATCTTTAAAAAAATATGTCCAAATGCCAAGAGAAATATACACATAAATATATTTAATAGTAATCATACACCTACTATATATTTAGTTGAACAATTTTATGTTGTGTGAGTTTCTCGTCCATCCCAGGAGATACTGAAGTTTTTAGCCTGAAATCACAAATTTATTTATTTATTTTTATTTATTTGGTTTTGGTGTCACACCTGGCAGTGCTCAGGAGTTATTCCTGGCTCTACGCTCTGAAATAGCTCCTGGCAGGCTCGGGGGACCATATAGGATGCTGGAATTCAAAACACCGTCCTTCTACATGCAAGGCAAACACCTTACCTCCATGCTATCTCTCTGGCCCTACAAATTTATTTTTAATAACCCATCATCACTGTGGCAGAAAAAGGTGCTTTTGTGATGTCTTGAATTATAAGATTAAATACTTGAGTTTCTTGCTTACCAAGCAGCTTCCACTGACTTGAAGAAAAGGCATAGAAGACATAAAAAAAGAGTTCTTTACTCAATTATGTCCTATGCTCCCTATATTAAAAAATATCTGGCTGTATATTTTGTCTGATCAATACTGAGCTAAATAAATGTCAGTAAAGGTTTGCAAAATGTTTGTGCCAAGCTTACCTTTACACGTCATGACACACTCGTTATTGTTAAGAACACTTTGAAATGAAAACAGCTTTTAAATCTTGGTAAGTCAATAGATTTTAGAATAAAATTCAAAGTTTCATAAAACAGTAGAGTCAACATAATCTGGCAAAGTCATCATGACCCTGAAAATGAGTTGAGAAGAATTTCTGGGGCTAGAGAGAGTACAGTGGGTAGGGCAATTGCCTTATGCAAAACCAACCCAGGTTGATCCTCAGCATTTCATATGATCTCATGAGGAGTTATTCCTGCGTGCAAAGCTAAAAATAATCTTTACTCATTGCAAACTATGACCAAAAATTTTTTTAAAAAAAAGAATTCTGGGGTGGGGCAAAAAAGGGAGAGAATTCCTAAATTAACTTCCATCAGAAAAATTCTTTGGGAAAATAAAGAACAGTGTTTTCTTTTCTATCGATGAACCCAGTTCATTAGCACAAATAGGTGGATGATCTATCAAAGTCAAATAGAGGAAACTTAGTCAAATATCCAGAAGGAAAGTGTTTCTAAAGGAAGGTCAAAGCTTTATCAATGTTGTAGTTTAAGCCAGGAAAAGTTTTCCTGAAAAGTCAAGCAACAACTTAATTACTTAGCATTAAACACTTAGCATTTCTTTCTTTTTCTCAGGAAAACCTTTCATTTTGACCCAATTTATAACAAAGACAAATTTATAAGACTCTAAGATTTCATGAGAAGTCAGATAAGTAGAAGGGGAATAGCCATAATGGCTTCTTAATTCTTGAATACCCAGGTGTTTTACAAATGAAGGTGGAGCAGGAGAGATAATATGACTGGTAAAGCTCTTGTTTGCATGCTATTGATTGGATTTGGTCCCCTGCATTTCATTTGATCCTGCAAGACTTGAGGAGTGATCACTGAACACAGAGCTCGGAATAAGCCCTGAGAGTTTATTTAGTAAAGAGATATCATTACATACACACACCAATCACAATCCCAGAAAATTTTTCTCGTAGAATTGAGTTTTCCATTTAAAAACTCTGCTTTCTACTTTAGAATGTGTAAGTATGCGTATGCATCTATGATGATGAATATATGCATATGAGGTTACAATCCTATTCATATGTGAATATGATAATGCAAATAAATACATATGCAATCTTCTACGGTTAAAATGTAAATTTTATTTCTGAATGAAAACTACTAAAACTAGGCAAGTTTGTATCAGACTATCATTTTGTAGGTAAAACCAGTAGCCACTGATGAAATAGTGATTAATAGAAAAGCAATTCTGTTTCCCCACTCTGCCTCGCTGCTTCCTCATCTTCCCTGGTTGGAGAGCACAGACAACATTACCAATCACAACAAACATAACAGCAGCCTAAATAAAATCTTTTCCTTTACTTGTTAACCCATATCTTTCTCAGTGACATTGAGAATTTCCTGTTTTCTGGAGTTTAAAAGTCTCCCCTGACAGCAGCCTTGTCTTTCATACTAGACATAAGTAACACTAATATAAAAAGATCAACCAAAGAGTAGTATAAATATATATAATTATGGTACATGTGGTCTGTTAAAAATAATCCAATTAGGGAGTAGGAAGATCATTAAAAGGACTAGCATTCATGCTTTGTACTATGGAAGACCAGGGTAATGTCTGGCATACACAGTCACCCTGGCACTACAAAGAGTAATTTATCAGCAATGCACAGGGATTTTCCCTGAGCAACATGGAATGTGTCCTTGTGACAAAATATTAAAAAGAAACAAGGAAAGAAAAGGAACCAGTAACTAGGAGTCTTCAGAAATGGTTTAAAATTATTAAATGAACCAAAGGCAAGCCAGGTTTTCACCTAATTACAATGATTACAAAATCATAATTTTGAGTTCATAACTTTGCAGAACTTTATCCCGAGTGTATTGCATATGTAAACCTCCTTCATCCACACAGCAGCAATATTATGATTAATATAGTCATTTGGGACTTTGATACCATACTCTGACTCTGATTTCCGCACTTTTTAGTACAAAGACTCTAAACAATTTGCTGAACACTCTCTGGCAGTATTTCTCATTTGAAAACAAGGAATCAATGAGAAGTCATGCCCCTCATGAGGCCAAGAACAGTCTCCCTGGGGAGAATACCTTCTGGCATGTGTAAGATTTCAAGTTCCACCTCTAACACTGACTCACATCACCAAGTGCAAAATAGAAACAACCGTAACAACAGAACACAAAGGGACAATCACTTCTGAGTGGGAATGTGCCAAGAGCTTTCAATCGGAAGCATTTGAGGTGCCTGAAGAATCAATGGCATATTTAAGGGTAAACTGTTCTATTTTCTTTCCCCCTTTTCTAGGCTGATTCCAACAAAACCAGAATTGATGAAGCCAACCAACGTGCAACAAAAATGCTGGGGAGTGGTTAAATGTGTCCACCTCTGTTCTCTTCCAAATGCTGTCTGGAAAGATGGCACCTTCATGCTTTTCTCATGGTATTACCTAGTAGGTCTGCACATATACATTCATACACACATCAGTTTTCCCCTTTGTGACTGTTGTCCTGTGTCATTTATTAGCTCCCAACAATATTATATGTCTTTTGTTTCTTTCTGAGTCTCTTTCCAATGGTTGTATATAGTTGTCGTTTGGTGGCTCTAACTCCCTACACAAGATGTCTTGGGCTTCATTTTCCTTTATTCTCTTTGGTGGCACTTGCTGAATGACAACAATTAGGAATGCTCAATGTGCTGTTGATTCTTTCAATACACAGTATTGTTCTTGTAAAACTGTGACATTCCACAGAGCTTCTACCATAGTCCTTTCTTTGGTGTTAGGCTCTGAAACTCCAAATTTGCTGTCTTTCTTTCCTCATCGCTATCATCTGTCTTTATTATTTCATGATTAGACAATGTGGAATTACCTAACAGGCATTGCACTAAAAGTGACGTGATTTATGCATTTATGCATGAGAACTAAATAGATTTTTAGATTCCTACTTAAGCAAAATCTTTCCATGACAGTAGCATACTGATGAGAAAATACATACACATACAATAACAACAAAACAGTAACAACAAAGCATGCTCCAGTATTGAGACACTGTCAAGATTAAGTTCTACCAGCAAAACTGCAGTAGTGTCACTTTCCTTCTGTCAATATTTAGACTTATCAATCATAATCATCCTTTTTTAAAAATCAATTTTAAAAAAAGATGGATTTCACACACCCGCCATTTAATCATTTCCAGCAAAATACATGTTTGGCAGAAATTATGTCAATGGATGTGTAATATATGGTTTATTTGCTCCTTTTGAAGGCTATGTTTTGGGGAAAACAATCTTGCTGTGAAAAAGTGTGGAAATGTAAATTTTGTAAGGCTGACTCCTCTAAATCACCATTTTCCCTGTGGTTTGTTACCAGTACAATTCTCTGTTGCTTAATCTAGAGCTATGCACACCAAATTGCTGAGATGTTTAGTTGCTGATAAAGAAACCTTTAAAACAATAATATAAATGAATGAAATATAGAAAAACTGTGAGATAAATATCACTATAGCATGTAATATTAAATTCCTCCTGTCTCCCCGGTCTGTTTGTGAAGTGATTATGACTTTTTGTAGCTAGTTTAAAATTATTAAAAATTATAGACCCCAAGTGTCTGCTTCGACTTTTTCATGAACCCCATCTGACTTGAATTCATAGGAGAAGGGGAAGCCAGGTAACTAAGAGAACCAATCTGTGTGCAGAGTATATTGTGTGGAAAAAGCAAACATGTCCCTATTGCATGACTCCAATGGCAGCTAAAATTTGGCTTGCTTTCTAGAATTTGTTTCAGAAACACCTGTGTATATATGTAGTGTTAGTTAGTTAGTTAGTTAGTTAGTTAGTTAGTTAGTTAGTTAGTTAGTAAGTTAGTTAGTCAGAACTAGATTTCTCCAACAGGTAAAGAGAAAATACATGAAAAAAGTATCTGTGCTATTTATACTTGGTTCTACACAGATTCAGATAATAAGGTGTCTGTCAGTCAGCTGTTTTTATTTTTAATTTTTTGAAATTTGCTACCAGAGATAGAATCCAGGGCTTCAAGCATACACGGCAGTGGTATATTGTGGAGCCATATCTCTGGCATATCAGTCAATTCTTATCTCCCTTACTCTTCTGGACATTCTACCACCAAAACTGAGCCCTTCATAAAGATAATCAGTTCTTTTTTTTTTTTTTTTTTTTTTTTTGGTTTTTGGGCCACACCCAGTGGTGCTCAGGGGTTACTCCTGGCTGTCTGCTCAGAAATAGCTCCTGGCAGGCACGGGGGACCATATGGGACACCGGGATTCGAACCAACAACCTTTGGTCCTGGATTGGCTGCTTGCAAGGCAAACACCGCTGTTCTATCTCTCCGGGCCCATCAGTTCTTTTTTTAACCACTCTTTTGACATACCATACAATTTACCCCTTTAAATTATGCAATTTGTTGTTTTTAGTATATTGTTTTGTATATTTGATTATGCAATGTAATTTTAGAATAGTTTAATTATCCCCCAGAAAAAAAAGCCATATACCTACCCATATTCATTCAGATTCCATGTCCCTCACTATAGACAACCACTAATTTATTTTCTCTAAAATTATGCTTAGTTCACTATATTTATATAAAAGAGATTACATAGTATGTGGTCCTCTGTGACTAAATTATTGTATTTAGTACAATGCTTTTAAGATGCATCCAGGTGATATCATGTAACAGAGCTTTTATTTCTTTTTATAACTAAGTAACAATATATCTTGTATATGAAAGGACCATTTGTTTATCTATTCATCTATCGGTGGACATTTGAATTTTTTTTATTCTTTTCACGTTTAGGTCTTCTCTATTATTCTTTTATGAACATTCATGTACATATTTTTGTGCTGACATATACTTTTCAGTTTTGTAATGTCACCAATGTCACATTACCATTACATCTATCAGCTTCCATACCAGTCTTACCCAGTCACCAATGATGCCAATATTACCACAGATTCAACTAATAACACCTTTGCCTTTCTATGCTTCTTCCACTTTCTAACCATCTTCATTACGAGGACTCTTAATATTCACCATTATCACCACCATCTTTCCAATTACCATTAACACCCCATCACTATCACCATTACCATTGCCACGATGTACACCTCCATCACTCCATCACCTCATCTGCCTTTTTTTTCCTTTTCCAGAATAGCCATTCAAGTACATTTATCCTGGTTGATTTAGTTGACTGCTAGATTATTTTAGCAGTAGCTAAGAAGTCCTGGTAAGAGAAACTAGAAAGTGAGGGGAAACCCTGAAAATTCCTTCTTTTAAAATAAACATTTGCAGTGATGTAGCCTTTTCCTACACCTCAGAAAAAATTCTGGAGATACCCATATGCTCAAGAAGCTATTTGTAAGAAGTAGTTATTATATTTCTTCCTTTAAGTGAAAGCGGTTAAAATAATGCTAAAAGACAAAAAGCAGACAAATATAGTGTGTGTCATTTTGCTTTTATTACATAATTTATTCTGAAGCATATTTTCTTTGGTAATTGTGTTTATTTAACTCAGGTTTTATACATTCAGTTTCTTGAAGCTGAAGAACATATTGTTTAGGAATGAGTCAGCTCTGGGTACAGTGGCAGCTCAGGAAACATTAGAAATGTCACGACCGATTGAGGCACGACAAAACATTGGAAAATCTTCCAATCCCATCATACATGGCAAAATGATTTTTCAAGGTAGAGGGTAGACCAAGTCTTCATAACAGAGTCCTTTCCTTCTGTTTACTTCTCCAGTTTTGATTATTTTTCTTTTACTTCCTTCCCTAGTGTCTGCCCTCTTACCAACTTACCAACAAATTCAATCTTTGTGTCACTGATTTGTCAATAAGTTGATAACTGAGAAAAAGAGAAATAAAATCTTATTTTGTGATCATCTAGTATGTTGATTTCAAACTTTTTATATCTATATTATAGCACTATGAACTGGTAATTGAAAACCACTTCTCTTCAATTATATGTTAGAACAGGGGTCTCAAACTCGTGGCCCGCGGGCTGTTTGCGGCCCTCCGTACAACATTTTGTAGCCCGCGGCCGGCCTTCAAATATCACAGTATTCACGATTATTCACTTACCGAATAATCGCAATAAAAATCGCATTAGTAAGAAAAAAATCGCATTAAACATTTGCATATCCCGAGCAGTTCCGTTTGGGGTATGCAAATGTTTAATGCGATTTTTTATTGCGAATATTCTGTAAACGAAATCCGTTATGTGGTCCTGCCTCACCCCGACTTTGCCTCCTGCGGCCCCCAGGGAAATTGAGTTTGAGACCCCTGTGTTAGAATAAATGCCTTATTTGTATTACCTTATTAATCCCTGAAAAATTCTTCAGAATTTAGGCAAAGAAAGTGATTCCAAATCTGCAGTGTAGGTTTTGCATGTAGGAGGTCAAACTTAATTCCTCAGTTCTATATATCCCCAAGGATTACCAGGAATGGCCCCATGCACTACGCTAGAGTAATCCCTGAACACTCCTAGATGTGCCATTCAACTTTATTTGTTATTTATAACAGATAGACTCTGTATAATTTGTATTATAACCTATTTTTTCAGAAGAAGAAATTAATAGTTGATTTGAATAAGAGCTCCTAGTTAATAAATGGTATAAGTACGATTTGAAGCAAATACAGTAGACGCAGTGGTCCTCAAACTATGGCCCGCGGGCCACATATTGTATTTGTATCTGTTTTGTTTCTTCATTGCAAATAAGATATGTACAGTGTGCATAAGAATTCGTTCGTAAGTTTTGTTTTGACTAGAGTCAGACCCTCCAGTGGTCTGAGGGACAGTGAACTGGCCCCGTTTAAAATGTTTGAGGACCCCTGCTAGAGTATTGGAATAATAAGTCCAGGACCTTTGTCACTCTCAAATCAGCCAGCCCCAGAATTCCAGGAAACATTTGATTTTGCTAAGACCATCAAAGACAAATGAACTGAACTTCCTAAAAGGAGGTTTTAGTAAACCTATGTTTTGGTTATTATTTAGTTATTCATTCAATTTTTATGCCAAGCATTAATGTGGATATTGGGAGTCCAGTGGCAAAATAAAAGGAACAAAAACTTCCAAGGTCACTGAATCTTACTCAAGCTAAGGTGAACAAATAAACGTGTAAATATAAAATTTACCAAAGCATTAAAGGAGATTTAAAAAGAATAGGACAGGGACCAGCGTGATAGCACATGGGTTAGGGTGTTTGCCTTGTAAGCAGCCGATTTGGGACGGACGCAGGTTCGATTCCTGGCATCCCATATGGTTCCCGTAGCCTGCCAAGAGCAATTTCTGAGTGCAGAGCAAGAAGTTACCCCTGAGCACTGCCGAGTGTGGTCCAAAAACAAAAATTTAATCATTTAAAAAGAACAGGACATTGGAGATAGAGTATTATTTGAAATAAGGAGATTGGAACAGACATTATAGATGGAGTGACTTTTAAGAAGTCTTCATGGTTTGGAGTAACTAAAACACTATAAATTGATCAGGAATGGTGATTTGAATATATTGTATCTTATCATTTAATAATACTGAAGTAGTTCTTTGGCAACTCAATCTACACAGGTTCAGTATTCCCCACACTGTTCACAATTAAATTGCAGGAACCTGGGCAAAGGAGAAAGGCAGCAAGATCATAGGATCAGATAATGTTCCAGGAATGAGAATAAAATAAAATTTCCTTACAAAAACAAAAAGTGCTTTATGGTTTGAGATTTAAAATTTTTGCTCAACATAGTCTTTGAGTAATCATCAAAGTCTTCATTTACTTCAATCAGGTTAGTTAAGTGCCTCAGATTCTCCAAGTAGAATTTTTTTAAACTCGAATCTATGCCCTAGAATCTAGGATCATTTAGGGAACAAAGAAATTAAGAATATAAGTAAATGCCTAACAACTGATGTAACTTTAATTTCCAGAGTTATTTCCCCCAAAGGGTTGCAAATGCAACTCAAATATCTAATTTTTCTAGATGATCATTTCTAAGCAGGATTCTAAACTGGATTCTGCTGGGATTCTCAAAATACCATTGTACAATCTTTAACTTCTCTAGTTTTCTCTTTAAGATAATAGTTCATTTAGAATAGAAGGTAAGGGGCTTGGAGAGATAGCACAGCGGCCTTTGCCTTGCAAGGAGCCGATCCAGGACCAAAGGTGGTTGGTTCGAATCACGGTGTCCCATACGGTCCCCCGTGCCTGCCAGGAGCTATTTCTGAGCAGACAGCCAGGAGTAGCCCCTGAGCACCACCGGGTGTGGCCCAAAAACCAAAAAAAAAAAAAAAAAAAAAAGAATAGAAGGTAAGGGAACAGAAGTTGGGGGAAAATTTGACCCATAATCCTTCTAATAACCCTACAATGCTGACATCTGACCACATCTTCTGAACATTTACCTCCATCAACAAAAAGCTGTTAGCAATTAGAACATCTTTGGTGCTAGAAACACCATCACTGACATACATGCGTACATACATACATACATACATAAATACATACATAGCTTACATACCTTGGAGAGCAGTCTTCAGCCAAGATGAATAGAGATGAGTAAGAAGATATGTTTCTTGTTTCCAGGTGAGATAGCTCTGAGGAGCATATTCTTTTTTTTTGGGGGGGGGGGTGGGCCACACCCGGTGACGCTCAGGGGTTCCTCCTGGCTATGCACTCAGAAGTCGCTCCTGGCTTGGGGGACCATATGGGATACTGGGGGATCGAACCTCGGTCTGTCCTAGGCTAGCGCTGGCAAGACAGACACCTTACCTCTAGCGCCACCGCGCCAGCCCCAAAGAGCATATTCTATATTCAAAGTTCCTAACATAATTAATCTCCAGTTCTTCATTTAATTTTCCAGGTAATTATTTTTGTCTGTGTTGGCTGATTTTCCATATTTCTCAGTCTCTCACCTCATTCTTGTGGTTTCTAACGTATCAAATAACCACTTGTCCTCAAGTCCTTATTTCATGAACTGTTTTTAGGTAAGTACTAAGACAACATCAATTCATGATATCTATATGTAATATATAATAAAGTCCTGATTATCTCCCACAAAACAATGCTATGGGGGCCAAAGCTGTAGGCCAGTGAGTTGGATGTTTACTTTCAATGCAGCCAACCAAAGTTTGATCTCAGCTCTCCTGAACCTTTCCAGGAGTGATAACTGAGTGTCCTGGGCACTACTGAGAGTGGTTCCAGAAATAAACAAAAAGCACTACTATGGAGAAATTTGCTACCTTCTATCGTCTTCCTAGTATTTTTTGCATCCATCACTCTTCAGTGACAAGCCCTTGAATCATGCCAGCAGTTAAATACTGGCAGTTTTCAATGGTGACTAATATACAAAAAGATATACCAGAACTTGTCTAGTCCTACCACCCTTCATCTGTAAAATCCAACTCTGACCCTCACATACTGCTATACTTTTCTCTAAACAAATGTTAGAGGAATGGAAATTTATAGTAAAAAACAAATGGACTACTTTTAACTAAGTAATAAACTAAATGATTGTATGGAGACACAATGAAAAGGAACTCAATGAAGAATAGTAAAGTCTTCCCTGTATTTTTATTCCATGTTTGTCTGAGCAAAATAAATACCAGGTTTGTCCTATTTTATTAATAGTTGGATATACCAACTGGGAGGATCTTTATGAAATGCCTTGTCAAGCTTGTATACTCCCCAAGACAGCAATTAAAAAGAAAAGACACATTAGCATCAGGATAGAAGCAGGCCACTTTTAATGAGATAATTCATTCATTGCATGTCTACAAGTAAAAAAGTGCTGCATCTAAGTAATTAAATTTTTACAATAGGTGCTTCACATCTTTGCCTAATAAACTATAGATAATTACAGATTCTTGATGCTAGCAACTAATGTGATAAGTTTTCTCTATCAAAGGTTAGTCTACTTCTGTTACCTTTGTCCAAAGGATTTCATCATTCAAGGGCTTTTTCCAGACTTCATATACAAAAAATAGGAATCATTCGCTCACTGTTACTGTGAGACCCAAATAAATTGTATACTATATAGATCTACTATATTATTATTGTAATGGAAGCCTCATACCTCAATCCCAGGGAATTGTGTGGGACTCAGCTCTGAAAGCAAACGACAACACAGGAAAGAATCTACACATGATTAAGGAGATAAAACAGGTTCAGGAACTTCGACATACAAGCCTTCCACTCCTAAGAAGCAGATAGCTCAGTCGTGGAAAAACCCAAACTGCAGGTGCTTTCTCCCTGAGATCTAGGGTCTTTGGAGTAGGGGAATAGATAGGCTAAGAGACCAACCAAAGGAGCTTCCATTCAATGAGTGATAAGCACCAACAAAAAGAATCATCCTGAATAGCGAGATGATCAGTTATTCCAACATGTCCCCATTCTCAACTTTATAGAAAATGCAGAAATATGAGGTAAAACTAATTCGTGCCCCCAAGGTTCTAAGAAAAGGCGATACCTCTAAAAGATAAAAGAGATGGCAGGTTTTTTTTTTTTTTTTGTATAGGTGCAGCAAAAGTTGGGGAAAATAGAAAGAACAATTCTTTGGCCTAAAAAAGGCTGTCCTTACCCATGAAGTATCCTATAGACCAACTATAGACTCCAGGCATACTAATTTGTCTAACGCCAAACACTTTCTTAATGGTCCCAGGAAGGTTTTCCTCAATCATGGTTGTCACAGTCAGGCTTCAGTAATTAGAGATCTTGTTTGCACAGATTTTATGTGGAAGACAGGGTGTCATGAAGTGTCTCCTAGTATCATCTCACCATCAGGTGGCAAGGCAGGGAAATCCATTGCTGATTTCCAAATTGTCATTGTGGTAAATGAGCCTACTGTGGAGCAAGTAAGTGATAAAGAAGTTCTAAGGTCTGTCCTGGTAGAAGGTCGACTCCTGGTATTGGAGCAGAAAACGGTACTGGATCCAAAGATGAGATCCAAGATTCAGGGGTGATCAGCCGATGTCTGAGCAACTGAATCCTAAGTCAAGTCACTATGACAAATGTTCAGGTGGAAGGTCCCCCGTAACAAAAACTTTTTTCCGAGTTTCCATCCCTAATGGATAGTAACACTTCTCTCTATCTATGATTTCCCCCAAATTAATGTGCCCATGCAAAAAGAACAGTGCCACAGAACACCAAACAATCCCTATAACCTAGTTCTATCAAAAACAAAAAACTCAAAGAATTCTATCTACTATAAATTCCTACTAACAAATACAAAGAGAACCTGGGAAACTACATCTACAGAATAATATCTACAATAAATAATTATACATATTGAGAAAATACATCTAAGAAAATATACAAAGGAGGTATACATATCTCCTTTAATTTTTTTTGAAATTGAGGTTTCTGCCTGAGACCCAGGGTCTTTATTGGGAACGGAAAGACCACACAACGGGGGATGGAGAACAGGTAAGGTAAAAGACCAATCTAAAAGATGCCTCAATCCAAAGGAGCTTCCATCCATTGAGTGACAAGCACCAACAAAAAGAAATATCCTGACTAGAGTGAAGACCAGTTATTCAAACAATTATTATAATACTATTTAGTATTTTGACTATTGTCAATACTATTTATAATAATGAGGACAGCAGGCAAGGATCCAAGGGATGCAATGCAGACTGTGAATATCTGTATTTATTCATTACAAAGTGTTCCTTGGACCAGAGAGTTAGTACAACAAGTAAGGCACTTGCCTTACATGCATCTGATCAGGGTTCTATGCCCTGGTCACCCTATAGAGTCCCCCAAGTCCCACCAGGAATGAATACAGAGCCAGGAATAAGCCCTGGCCACCATTGGATGTGGCCCCAAGGTAAAAAAAAAAAATTATAAAGGTGCCTTTAGACTTGGGAGTTTAGACCAATAAGTATTTAACTCTCAATTGTACAATTTTGCACTTGGGGTTAGGTTAGATTGATAATTCTCGTTCATGCAGGCCAGGTAAGCATCTTAGGCTATATAAGAATTTACTTAGTTTTGGTTAAAATTCTTTACCTCTTCTTCCTAATCTATTCTCCTCCAGCAAGCCAGCCAAGATTTGTTCTCAAGACAAAGAAAAAAAATCCCTTTTTCTTAAATTCTCAGGGAAAAAAATCTAAAACAGAGAGAGTAAAAGTATGTAAAAAAACAACAACAACAACAACAACAACTTTCTGACACATAGGACCATCACTACGACCATATTGGGTAAAATAAGTAACCTGTCGAGTTCAGAATAAAGAGATAAGTACACTACTTAATAGTGACCAAAGCTTCAAAGTCATTTTTGCAAAAGGTGAATTCGGACAGGAGTGCATAGCATGGCTATCTATAAACCATCTGTCACAACTCAAACAGGCCCTTGGGATTCTCAGTTACATCTATGTCTTAACATAAACAAAATATGAACCCTCTGTCTTAGAGTGAACATGTGCTAGCATTCTTTCCCTTTACATATATCAAAAGAAAAATTGTAGCCCTCAGAGTCCACCAGCCTAAAGAAGGATTTGACAACTATGAGCATAGTAATTGTAGAACTGTGGACTGATGAGTATATCCAGTAGCCTGTGAATAAGACTAATCTTAAACCTAAAACTAATCTTTCATATTCAAAACGATAGGTTTTGCACCATCCTTAAACCCTAAATAGTAGAACTTGAAAGAAAAAAAGCTTTAAAACAATCAAAACGGAATTGGATTTTCAACCAGCACCTGACATATGCCCTTTTCTAGAATGTTCTCTGGGTTTTTCCCTGCCACCTTTTATTTGTTGCAATTTCATGGTAACGTAACCTAAAATTTGGTGGGATAGGGTTTTCTTTTATCTTCCTTTCCTCCCAATCTATGTCTACAAAAATATACTGTTCTCTTTGCTAAGAGAATAAAAAGACTGGTTACTCAAGGAGGAAAACGAAATTATGTGTGTCAAAGACAGCTTAAGTATACACAAGATATATCCAGAGAGTCTGGGGGAGTGGGGACGTGGGAGGTGACCGCTGTTTTCCAAGGCACTGTTCTGCTCTTAAAGGACTGTGACAACCTCCAGTTTAGGAAAGACGAGGGAAGCACGAATGGTGCATTTTTAAGCTTTCAGAACCTGTGGAGGTAGGAAACCCTAGAGACCTAAATCTGTACTCACATTTGTGATAAATGCAAAACTCCAATGGGGGTGAAATATATTTTCCAAGGGGCTAGATTTTTCAACGACTTGCCATCACAAGTGCATTTGGTTTACATACTTACTGATTGGACTATGAAAATGTTCCGCTTGAATTTCTGCCTTCTGAGCTCTATGTATGAACCAAAAAGGCAAATTACCTGATTAAGATATTCCTTATAATTATCTCAATGTAATTTTCTACCAGACCAGGGACTTCAAGAAAACAAGAGATGAAATTCTCAAGGATCCTGGAAATATTTTACCCCCTCTCAGGTGCCTGACTGTTACAGACTGTATCCTCTGGAAATAAAACTTAAAATGGAGACCAAACTCTCAGTTATTATGCTAGGATTGTGATTCCAGTGAAGGTTTGGGAGAGTAGAATGGTTAAAGAAGAAGAGCCAATATAAAAATTACAGCATTAGATGATGCTCCGGGCACCTGGACATTTAGTTCTCAGGGGGAAAAAAAGTTTCTCAGAATTATCTTCATGGAGTAAGAAAGGATCACAGTGAACTGAACACCATCAGGAGTGACTTCCAGCCACTGCCAGGTGTAATCTCCAAGCCCATAATAAATAAATATATTTTATATATTTCTTTTTTATTTTTTTTAATCTTTTTATCTTTTTAATCTTCCTTCCTTCCTTCCTCCCTCCCTCCCTCCCTCCCTCCCTCCCTCCCTTCCTTCCTTCCTTCCTTCCTTCCTTCTTTCTTTTTTGTTGGTTTGCTTTGGGACTATACCCAGAGGTGATCAGGGTTTTCTCCTGGTTCTACTCAAGGAACCATATGGAATACTAGGGAATCAAATCCAGGTGGGCCGCATGCAAGGTAAATGCCCTATCCTTTGTACTATGACTCTGGCCATAAAAACATACTATTATGTGTTATTTATCTTATAACACATAATCTTATTTTCTTACTATTCTTTATATCACATTTATGAGAGAGATCATTCTATATCTGATCCTCTCCTTCTAACTTTATTTAGCATAGTTTTGTACATATCTATTCATGTAAGTGAAAAAGAACATGATTTTATCTTTGCTTATAACCAAGTAGTATTCCATTATAACATCTACTTATAAATAACCTTGAGTTATTTCTATGTATTGGCTATTGTGACTCATACAGCAATGAATGTAAGTATGCAAATGTCTTTTCCTAATAAAGTCTTTTAGCCCTTTGGGTAGATACAAAGAAATGAAATAGTTGGTCATATGAAAGCTCAATTCTTAAATTTTTGAGACATGTTAATAATGTTTTCCAAAAATGTTTGCCCCACTGACCTTCCCACAAGCAGTAAATAAGGAAAAGGAAGGTTTGATTTTGTTTTTATGTTTCTGTTTGAATCCTGAACCCAAGAGTGAGAAAATCTAGCATGAAAAGAAAAACTAAGAAAAGGAACACCAGGGGCCAGAGCTGTGACGCAAGTGGTAAGGCATCTGCCTTGCCCATGCTAGGCTAGGATGGATTGCAGGTTGATCCCCCAGCATCCCATATGGTTCCCCAAGCCAGGAGTGATTTCTGAGCATCACCAGGTGTGGCGAAGAAAGAAAAAGAAAGGAAGGAGAGAAGGAAGGAAGGAAGGAAGGAAGGAAGGAAGGAAGGAAGGAAGGAAGGAAGGAAGGAAGGAAGGAAGGAAGGAAGGAAGGAAGGAAGGAAGGGAGGGAGGGAGGGAGGGAGGGAGGGAGGGAGGGAGGGAGGGAGGGAGGGAGGGAGGGAGGGAGGGAGAGAGAACATCAGCACTAGAGAGATAGATGAATGGCCTATAGCACATGTTTTGTGGGTCTGCAGCACTGCATGATCCACCCTTACTCCTGAGAATGAGCCTTGAGCACTGAGTCAGGAGAATCCCATAGGCATCACTGGGTGTACCAGCCCTTCCTCAGACAATGGGACAGAGGGAACCCTAAAAGAAGTAGTGTTGAATAATTGTGACCAAATGATAACACCAAAGTTAAGTGTGATGAGGCCAGAGGCATAATATAGTAGGCAATGCACTTTTCTCACATGTGGCCAACCTAGGTTCAATTCTACTATCGCTCATGGTCTCCTGAGCTTACCAGAAGGGAGTCCTGAGTATAGAGCCATGAGTATGTCCTAAGCACTTAAGACCAAATAATTACTTCAATAAAGCAATTTCAGTGGGCTAGGAGGCTCAAGTGGCAGAATACATGAGTGCTCTATGGGAGTACTCAGCATCGTTGGAGGTAACCCTGATGCCCTCCACCTGGTATCAACTAGTGTTGCATCTTCTCCCTGCTCACCCCCAAAGAAATTTCTATGTAAAAATCAGTATCTGGGGTATTGGCAGAACCCAAATAGTTATGAACTCAGATTTCTATTGCTATTTCCAGAATATTTTACTTTTAGCTTCTTGAAATAATCTCACCTGTATTCCTTAGTTTCCTCTCTCTCTTTGTTTGCTCTCATGCTCATGGCATCAAGATAACCTTGATCATAATCTTCTATTCCACAGAGAAACTCTCATCTTATATGTTTTCATTCTGGCTCAGCTTACCCAAATTTGCTTCAAAGTACTCCGAACAAATTGACTCAGAGAAAAACATAATATTCATCGATGCTCTCAGGGTTTTACACCCTTGCAAATGCCCCCAAAAATTACCTAAACTTCTAGGTCTTTGTCCAAAATAGTCTTTCATTAAGAAGTCCAGCTTACTAATGCCATCATGAGCTCTGATGCACAGTGTCCTCCATACTGAGTCAGCATCTTAAATTTTTTTCCTTTAACCTGAACTATAAACCCCAAACTGAACCAACACCATCCTCCCCCCATATTTCTGGGATCATTGGGAATACAGGGTAAAATCATGCAAATACTTGAACTCGGATATTAAAAAATATAGGATTTCAGGCTAGAGCAATAGTATAGCTGGTAGGGCGTTTGCCTTGCACGTGGCAAGGAGTGATTCCTGAGTGCAGAGCCAGGAGTAACCCTTGAACATCTCTGGGTGTGGCCCCAAACCAAAAATAAACAAAAATAGGAACTCTCATGGCCAGCAGGGGGCAGGATTGAAAATTTCTTCACCAATATAGAAAAAAAAAAAACTAGCAATATCAATAAAATTAAATATATGCATATGCTATGAGTTATTAGTTCTATTTCTAAGAAACTACCAAACAGAAATATATACCAAAGGAATGTTTGTAGCAGTTTCACAATAGCCCTAAACTGGATTTTGTCCAAATGCCCATGAAAAATAAAAGGTAGAAAACTGGCATAGTCATTTACAGATATGTTAAAACAATCTTTTTTTTTTTTTTTTTTTTTTTTTTTTTTTGGTTTTTGGGCCACACCCGGTGATGCTCAGAGGTTACACCTGGCTGTCTGCTCAAAAATAGCTCCTGGCAGGCACGGGGGACCATATGGGACACCGGGATTTGAACCAACCACCTTAGGTCCTGGATTGGCTGCTTGCAAGGCAAACACCGCTGTGCTATCTCCCCGGGCCTATGTTAAAACAATCTTACAAGTACATGCTGAAACAGTATGAAAAAAAATCTTCCTATTTAAACAACATTATTTGTAAGTGACTAATACAAAAGACAAAATATTATTTTATCCCACCGATATAAAAATGAAAAATGGGATAAATTAATAGGACTAAAAGGTCAATTAGAAGTTAAAATAGGGGGCCGGAGACATAGCATAGCTGCGTTTGCCTTGCAAGCAGCCAATCCAGGACCAAAGATGGTTGGTTTGAATCCCGGTGTCCCATATGGTCCCCCATGTCTGCCAGGAGCTATTTCTGAGCAGACAGCCAGGAGTAACCCCTGAGCACCGCCGGGTGTGGCCCAAAAACCAAAAAAAAAAAAAAAAAAAAGTTAAAATAGGGGCAGAGTCATGGCATGGCACAAGTAGTAGGGTGTTTGCCTTGCATACGTTAACCTAGGACGGACCACGAGTCGATCCCCCTGCATTCCATATGGTCCCCCAAGCCAGGAGCTATTTTTGATAGCATAACCAGGAGTAACCCCTGTGAGTCACCAGGTGTGACCCAAAACCAAAAAAAAAACTTAGAATAGGTACTAATTTTGGGTAAAGAACTAGTAATTTAACTGATACAAAATGAATGGGAGATTCTGAGGCATTAGTAATACCCTATTTCTTGGCATGGGTGCTGATTTTATGGGCATAATCAACATAAGGAAATTTGATAAGTTGTATAATATAATATACATGAGTCATATTGTATATGTTGAGTTTCAGTTATAAAATATCCACTTCCTTCACCAGTACACATTTTACCACCAATGTCCCCAATTTCCATCATGCCCTCTGCCCCCTGCGGCCCTGTCCCATCCTGACTCTATGGTAAACATTTTTTTTCGATTCTATTTTTTTCTAGAAATTTTTTAATAGTAAACAGAGATAACAAAACAGTCCCAACTTATTCTGGTCTTCCTATCAGTTCAAGGAACATTTTTTATTAAAAAAAAACTAATTTTAAAATATTTGAAAATGAAAATTTTGCTTTTGAGTTTTTTATTTTTCTTTAGCATTTTTTAAAATCACATTTAATGAGACCATAATGATCTTGCCACTTATAGCCTCAATCTACAAAGTTATCTCACTTCACCAATACCAAAGTACCAAGGTAAACCCCCCAATATTCCCTTATATCACATTCCATCTACCTAACTTCCATGCATCTCCCTCCCTGTATAGTGTTCTCAATTTGTTCTCCTGTACCCAGAGTTTGTTAGCAATCACTACTATCTCAACACTTGTATTCTTTCTCTATATGCCACAAATAAGTGATCAAGGTAAGAAGAACAAGAATATCACTTGGTGCTTGTCTGTCCCTCTCTGGCTTATTTTGCTCTCCAATGATACCCTTCAATGTCGCCCCAATTGCAGCAACCTGCATAACTTCATCTTTTCCTATTGTGTATATGTATCAAAACACCTTTAATCAATAATCTGTCATTGGACATTGTACTGGCTATTGTACTTAGCAATGCAATGAAAGTAGGTGGGCACCCATCTTTTTAGATTACGGTTTTTGTATTTTCTTTTATATTATATCTTTTGTATTTTCTTTTATCTTTAAAAAGCATACAGCTGAGAGAGCTGTAGCACAGCTTTGAAAGCCCATTTCCAAATGACCATGCAGTGATTTGCTCCTGAGTACTACCAAGTGTAATCCAAAATTCTCCTAAATATAAGACCAGAAGATAGCGCAGCTAGTAGAATGCTTGCCTTCCATACAGACAACCCAGACTATCACTGGTATTCAACATGACGCCCACAAGGAGTGTTCCCACCAAGAGTGAATCTGGAGTGTAGAGTCAGGCGCAACTCCAGAGCAACACCAAATATGGCCCCCAAACCCAAACAACAACAACAAAAAAACCTCCTAAATAAAATAATAGACACCTTTGTCCCGCCCTTTTTTTCCCTGAGCTAAGGGTTGCCTACAGTGACCAGGTGTGATAGAAATACTAGCCTACTAGCCTACCCCGAAAATATTAAAAATCACCTTTTGCTCTATCCTTTCCTTCCCCCTCTTAATATACATACATGGGGGCTGGGAGGTTACACCCTGATCTATTTAGGGCTTATGCTGGATTTGTGCTCAGGTATTACTTCTGTTAGTGTTAGGGAACTATCTGGTGCTGGTGATAAGACCAGGGCCAATCACGTATGCAAGGCAAGACAAGTGCTATTCTATCTCCCCAGCCCCATGACATTTATGTATATATGTTGTTTGTTTTTTGAGCCACACTCAAGTGGCACCAGGGTTTACTCCTGGCTTTGTGCTCAGAAATTACTCCTGGCAGACTTGGAGACCATATGAAATGCCAGACATCGAACCAGGTTGGCAGTGTGGCAAAGCAAGCAAACGCTCTACCTGCTATATACTATTGCTCTGGTCCCAAATGACTTTATATTTTAAGTAGAAAATTGAAGCTATCCTACTTCACACAATTTCTTCCCAATGTGAATGTTGCTTTCTGGGGAGGTGAAACTTAGCAGTCTGCAATTATCAGACAGGAAGTCTCCTAGAGGTGGTGGCATAAAAATAACAAGAACTATTTATAAAGGGATGAGAATTTTGGGAAAACCAAGAGACCTAGTGTAGTCTCCTGGAACTAGCAACTGTCTGGGTGTCCTTCCCATTCTTAGCCCCAAGGAACAGGAAGAAACCTGGAAATTATAACTTATATCACATAAAAAGGACTCCCTGGCTTGAATGGTAGCCCCTCTGTTGGAACAGAATGAAGCTAACTGGGGCCAGAGAGATAGCATGGAGGTAGGGTGTTTGCCTTGCATGCAGAAGGTTGGTGGTTTGAATCCCGGCATCCCATATGGTCCCCTGAGCCTGCCAGGAGCGATTTCTGAGCGTGGAGCCAGGAGTAACCACTGAGCGCTGCTGGGTGTGACCCCCCCCCAAAAAAAAGAATGAAGCTAATTGATGCCTGATTCAACTATCTCTCCTTAGCCACAAGCCATATATCTGCAAAATTGCTGAACACCTTCTAGTTTATCTAGTCACTTTGAATTCATAGCACAAAATAAAGTGCTTACTTTGTCTGTTTTAAACGTCTCTGCTT
The DNA here is from genome assembly GCF_024139225.1 of Suncus etruscus. Taxonomy (NCBI): domain Eukaryota; kingdom Metazoa; phylum Chordata; class Mammalia; order Eulipotyphla; family Soricidae; genus Suncus; species Suncus etruscus. The sequence goes on along the minus strand of NC_064856.1, from coordinate 1,167,972 downwards.
CAGGAGAGAAGCCAAGTACCAACCCCCTCATTAAAGCAGTTGCCAAGCCTTTTGTTGTGCCACCTCCTAAGATCTCTCTTCTCTGCCCCTCTTTTCTCCCATGCGTATATCTGTAAAAGTACAAAATCCAAACTCACCTCCCCAGTTCTTGTCTGGTGTCTTCTTGGTCATATGGCACTGCAGCTGAGCTTAGTAAACCATCCATCTGATCACATAGGACCTTTTCATTCTTTAAAGGCTAACTTTAAGATTAAAAAAATAATAACAACATAGCATACATGGCTGGGGCCAGAGTGCTAGTATAACAGGTAGAATGTTTGCCTTGCACGTGGCCAACCCAGGTTCAATCCCTGGCATCATGTATGGTCCCCCAAGCACTAGCAGGAGTAATTCCTCAGTGTAGAACCAGGAGTAACACCTGAGTATTGTTGAGTTTTGCTCAAAAACAAGAAGAAAAGATAGGGCTTTCTATGATTCAATTGTGATTTAGTGATTGCCAACAATTATGATATTTCCACTATTATTGCTCCCTCGCATACTAAAATACATGCAAGTAAATATGTGTTCTGCAAACCACAAACTCAGTCTCCTATATGAGCCTGACAAGTACCTGCTCATCCTTAGGACTTCATTCTGGTACCAACTGAAATCCTCCACTTTCCTGACTACCATGAGGTAGATCAGTACTTCCCAGTCAGAACTTCATATATATACTTCAAGTATATGTGTAATATTGCTTTGAAAATCTTACCTCTCTGTTTCTCTTTTTTTAATCACACAGCAAACTTCTAATAATTACTCTTACTGTGTAGCAAATAGTCACGCACAAGTTCAGTAGAATAGAACAATAAATTTTAAAATGTGAGTTTTTTTTTTAAGATTTAATAGATCTAAGTGGCATAGTTCTGCTGGTCGTAGCTGTACTCACCCATGCCTCTGTCTCCTGAAATTAGCAACTATTTGAAGGTTCTTCCTATTCCTAGTCAAAAACAAACAAGAGGAAATGTGGAAAGCAGAGTATATGTACACGAAGATGACTCAGAAGACAGAACTCCAAGCTATAATGGTTCTATCTAAGTTTACCTAGAATAAGTTTGCTCATCTGTCTCTAATACTTGAAGGCAGGGATTTGTCTTATTAATCATAGTAACTGTTCTTGAACTGTTGAATCAAAGAGCATAATGAGGCTGTTAATTAATACTACACTGTTATGCACTTGTTTGGTTGTATTTTTACGTAACTGCCCTACTGCTCCGGAACCTTGCCTCTCTGGATCATTTTACTGGGTGTGGCTATATACATTTATATGCACATGCCCTTGACTGGAAAAACAATCAATGTGTTTAGTATAAATAGCTCCTAAAATTATGAAGTTAATATACCCATTAAGTAAACAGCAATGCTTGCTTTCTGATGAGAAATTTGCAAAAACTTTCCTCAATTATGTTAAAGGCTCCATTTTCCAATGTGACTAGATTTCATGAGTAATTTGCTTAATTAACAGGAAGAAAGAAATCCCCTGAACATGAAACTTTTTTGTAATATTGTTATTTTATTGTTATTTATGTCATTTATTAAAACAGATAAAAAAGGCAATGAAAAATATTATATATACTAAACAAAAACTTTAAAACCAATGGTGTTCCCTAGAGGTCTCAGGCGCATTGAAGGACTTAATAAAAGGACAGAACTAAATATCCACACCAAATTCAACAACAATGAAATCATGAGAACCAAACTTTAACAATCAAAACTTAAAATGGAAGGGATTGGCATAGGATTAACTCTGGGAACATAGATGGAAGGAGGCCAACACTGGTGGTAGGATTGGTCCTGAAACTTTGTATGTCTGAAACCTAACTATGAAGAACTTTGTAAATCACAATAAAATATTTAAAGATTTTTCTTTTTTTTCATTTATTTAATTTTATTAGAAGAAATCCCCCTGCTGACACCCCAATTTTAAACTTATAATCAAAGAACGATAAAACAGAACCCACATACAATTACTTTGTCCCCAAAGACCCCAGATTGCAGTACATTATAAATTTTCCTAGAGGTACACAAAGCAATCTAAAGCCATAAAATTTATGTAACTCCTTAAACTTAAAGACATAGTAGTTTTTTACATTTCTATGCCCTTGCATATTAGTTCAAGTCAACCTCAAAAGTTTAAGTGGTTTTTTTTTAAAGGTTTAGAGACAAAGGAGCACAGTAAAAACAGTGTTAGAGTGGCAATTATCGTTTGCATAGGCCCATCAAAGTTTGGGGGACATGGAAAGGAAAAACCTTAGCCTAAATATAAGGAGACCCTACCCCTGAAGTTTCCTGACATAAGACCAATTCTAGGCTCCAGACAAACTAGTTTGTCTAATCCAAGTCATTGTCTGTAGTGCCTAAAGGTTTTTAAAAATTAGAAATTAAAAAAACAATAGTGTTCCCTCTTATTACCAAATCTTTCTCACTGTCCATACTTAGAATAGCTTCTCATCTATGTTAACAGATTATTTTCACCATTATTATTTTTCCCTCTATATTCCCCCTATTCCTGTGATTAAGATGTAAGACTTTCATGTTCCTTATAACCTCTCTAAAAATGTTCAAGTACTAGGTGATATTATTATTAGTCGGATAAACTGATATATTTGCTTGCTCTGGAGTGGTATGAAGAAAAGCCATTGGTTTAAAATGCCTGTCAAATTCTTTTACAACAGACCCAGAGAAATAGTTTGAGTATGAAATAACTTGCCTTGCATGTGACTGGCTCAGCAACCCCTTGAGCACAAAGTTGGGAGTAATATCTGCAGCATTGCCGGTATGTCTGAAACCACTTGCCCAATACTTCGACATTTCCTTTAAAAGGTGAAGTTTAATTCTCTTTCTCCTGTGAGTGAACGCTGTGCCTCATTTTTAAGGAATATATTCAGGCTGAAGTGAGAATAGGAAGCTTCTGATATTAGAATATCAAAAGCCTCTGGCTTATTTCCTTCTCTTGAATCAACTTTTTTCTGGGAGAAAATCTCTTTCCATATTATAAGGACACGTAAGCAACCATAGTGACAGCCCTGCTTGAGGCCTCTAGGCAACAGGCGTATAAAGAAACCTTCTCATAAGCAGAAACTGCAACTCCTGTATCTGCCCCAAGCAACAATTTGACTGCAATGGAATAGCAGATAGACTGCTGCTTCTGCATCCTGATCCTCAGCAAAGTGTGGAATTAATAGATATTTAAGTTTTCAACGGCAGAATGTTTAGTTTGTCTTGCTGTTATAGATATCTAATTCAATCACTATGCACAAGCTATTAAATAATTCCAAATCCAGAGCCATAATTATAATTTTATAGTGTCTTCCAAACAGCAGAAAGGAGAAAAGCACAGTATGCTATCCTCTGCTTTGTATTCTCTCTACCCAGTTATCTTCTGCTGGAGTCCAGCGCTAGGTGAATGGGTCTGAATCGGGGCAAAGTGAGGTTTAAGAAAACAAGACACAGACATATTTTGGAAAAGCATGGGGTCAGGGGCCTTCCAGCCTCATGAACTGAGTATCCTGACTATCTTTAGGCATAGTATTCATCATTCAGGAGCAGTCAACAAGGGAGGAAGGGCAGATACCTATCTAATGCATTTAATCAAGCCTAAGTGGGTCTTTACATCTCAAAGAGGGATGGATGAAGGGAAGAGGAAGCTAGTGCAAAGTCTCTGTGGAATGTCTTCCTCCAGGAGATATGGCAGACAAAAGAGTGAATGCAGGATTCCATTAGCAAAGCATGCTTTGCTGATGTCTGTGTTCATGTACTTTAAATTAAGAGTCCTTAAATCATCTCTTCCCCACACTCTCCTCCAACTATCAAGTCTCTAGCAAAATGTATTTATTTTACAGATGTCTTCATATCAGTTTTTGTTGTTTGTTTTTGTTTTTTACAAAAAGGAAAAATAGGGGCCGGAGAGATAGCATGGGGGTAGGGGGTTTGCCTTGCATGCAGAAGGATGGTGGTTCGAATCCCGGCATCCCATGTGGTCCCCGACCCTGCCAGGAGCGATTTCTGAGCATTGAGCCAGGAGGAACCCCTGAGTGCTGCCGAGTGTGATCCAAAAACAAAAAAAAAAAAAAAAGGAAAAATAATTAACTTCCTTCTTTGGATATTTACAGAAAGCTATTGGGTTTTAGAATGAACTGTTAAAATTGATTGCAGAAGTCCACGGGGTCTGAAGTGCAGAATGAATCTGTAGAAGAATTGAAATTACTTACACCATCCCTTTGACTGAAGCCCAATCCCTAATTTTCAGATTCCATAATTATCCCCTACCATCTCAGAGCAACTAAATGATTAAAACATAAAAATGACCCATCCTCAGATCAGTGTGCTTTTACTTGCTTTTCACTCCTCAGATTCCCCCTGAGAAATAAAAGACTCCTGCTCCACCCGAGAGAAGTCATGTACCTCCTAAAAATAATTTTTTAAAAAAGGAGCAGCATTTGAAGTTGTGAGTCACCGCTGTTTGGGAGGCAGGAGAAAGATATAAAAAGAATCAAACAAAAAATAAGCACATCTCAGTGGATACAAAGTCAAAGGATGCCTCTAGAGCCTCAAGTCTCGGAAAACTTAGAGCAGGCAAAGCTCGAGGGCAGGATGTACAGTTTCATAGAGAAAAGCCTGCATGTGACTAACTGAGCAGAGGCGATACCAACCACTTAAGCAGAGGGGTTTTTGACCAGTGATGAGAGAGGCCTGTGGGCACCTGACTCTCCATTTTAGCAATTGAATAGCAGCATGATATTCCCATTCCTCTTTATAGCTAGAAACAAATGTCCAAAAGTATATGCAACTAGCATTGTAACAAATCCAGGGGAAGTGGAGGGGAGGGAAGGGAAGAGAAGTGGTGGAAAGAGAGGGTTTGGGGTAGAGAGGAGGAAAGGGAAGAGGAGGGGAAAGGAGAAAGAAAAGATAACTAAAATTCTTGAGGATTTGGGGGGGATTTTGAATTTTATAATGTAAAGGAGAGATGACATAAAATTAAGCATACAAAGTAAAAAGCATATATAATGATAGATAATTGCTTAAGTAACTGTAGGAGGGATCTCTAATCAGAGTAGAATGAGGGCTAAGGTCAGCCAGGTAGTATAGTGCCTTGCACCAGACTGAGCCCATTTCCATCCCTGGGATCTAATATGGTTGGTTCTTTGAGCCCTGTGCAAAGTGATCCTTGAATACAAAGCTTGGAGGAAGCCCTAAGCACCTCAGGGGTGGCAAAGAAAAATAAAATAGCATAAAAATAACACACAAAATTTTAAAAGAATGAGAGGTTGGGGATATGACTCAAGTGGTGAAGCACATGGCAAGCATATTTGACACCCTGAACTCAGTCCCCAGAACCATTACCTGGCTCCTGCTTCACCCTGTATGGCTGAGAATGGCCCTGGTTTTGCAAAATATACACATGTGAACACGGAGGTGGTGGGAAGAAAGTTCTAGGAGGCTGCCTGATGAGATGACATATGGGTTGCTACAGAGTAGGAACCATTCATTGAGTAGAATAGGAGAAAGCAGAGGCCCAGACAAGTCCAAGAAGATATACTATCACTGCATATTAATTTCCCAGGCTGCTGTATTACAAATTTATCACAAGGTGACATACAAACTGAATTTTGTTCTGTAATGCAGTTAAAGGTTAGAAGTCTGAAATCAAGGGACTTGACAGTCTAGGGGAGAATCTGTTCTTGCCCCTCTTAGCTGGGGGCAATTATTAACATGCATTAGCCGCATCACCAAAATCTTTGTCTCTGTCTTCTTTCTTCTTTTGTATCAAATAAACTTCTGCCTCTGATTCAAGACCCTGGGATTACATGTAAGATCCACCTGGAGAACCAACCCACCTCAAAAGCCAGAGCAATCACAATTGCTAGGCCCTTTATCTTAAAATGTAAGCTGAAGAGTGTTAAGTCTGCGCTTTGAACTGAAAACATGAGATCTTAGCTGCAACCACTGAACTTTGTATTGAGTTTGTCAAGGTGGTGGGTGCGGGGCTTGGGGGCAGGGATGACCTCAAAGGGGGTAGTATGAGAACTTTGGTGGAGAAAGTTGACACTGGTGATGAGACTGGTGTTGAAATACAATGTCTTATACCCTAACTACCCATATTGTAAACTGTAGTTCATTCATTATTTATTTTTATTTTTTTAAAGCTGATAAGTGACCAGAAATTGGTAACTAACCTCCTCAGATCACCATTACTCAGCAAATAACAACTAATACCTGAAGATGCAGAGGCTTTTAGAAAAGATGCCAGAATTCCTTAGGTGTAAGAATGGATCAGAAATAAAATGGGCAGATTTCAGAGCATGAAGAGTCTTACAGATATGAAAGTGATAGGATGTCCTTAAAGAGCTTATAAAAGGGCTGGGGAGATATCTTAAAGGGCTAATAGAAAAATAAGTTCTCTCTGAAAACGCCTCTGAAAGAATATCACAAATGCCTAAGGCTTGGTCAATGTAGACAGTGTATGCTTGCTAAGCACAATAAGGAAAGCCAGCTTTTACAACGATTGTGGAAACTGGAATGGAAATGGAGGAAATTTGGAAACCTCGAAAGGCACAACGGGGACCAAAGTGACAGTACAGAGGTTAAGGCACTTGCATGGCATACAGCCACCCAGCTGGATTGTCTGTACTACATATGATCCCCTGAGAGCTACAAGGTATGACTCCCCCAAAATAGAAAATTACAGTGGCAGAATTGAGACTATAGCTCAGTTGGAGATCATTTGCCTCCCATGTTTCAGATTCTGGGTTCAATCCTTGGCAGTCAAAAGATACAGATTACATAAGGAGGTTTAGCTCTTAATTAGGTCTTAGCAAAGAAAAGGTTAGAGCAGAGGATCATGCATACTGAAAGAAGCTAATTCTTGCAGCAACTAAAGTGGCTTTCAACAAGTAGGTGTCAAAAATCTTCTGTGTACAGTGTTCCCTCCCACCTTCAGATCTTGTTTCTAATTAAATATTTTTTTGGCACTTCTCTCATTCTCGTGATGCATGTTTTATTTTCACCAACCAAATTCTTACATCACCAATGTTGTGTTATTCCGCTTTTCTACTATACTTGCCTCCACAGCTCACATTGAAGATGGAGTTATAAGATTCCCACTTTCCTGAGTATGGATGATCATTAGAGTTTGCAGGTACTTATATTCATATATTCATATGAGTACATATATTCATCCATGGACTGGTAGCTATAGAATTACCTGAAACATGGATAGAAATGCAGAATCTCAGGCCACAGAGGCCATATTTGCTGTATGAGAATTTCCAGAGTATGGCCCAGCCATCTTCATTTTAATAAGATTTCCAATTGATTCTGTAGGCACTAACGTTAGGAAACCACTGATATATTTCATCTTATACAATTAGCAAGCTGAGTACTAGAGAAATCATCAACAGAAAGGTACAAAGAACAAGAGCAGCAGCACTCCTGTTTTATCAAGTCTAAGTCTCCATCCATGGCTATGTGTCCAGGCTCACTCCATCACAGGACTCAGACAAACTATTTACTTCCTTTCATTTCTGTTCCATCATCACTCAAATAGAAAATAATCTTAGTCACTAGCTGAGTCACTGGGACTGGAGCAACAGAACACAGAGTAAAGTGCTTGCCTGGCATGTGATTGACCCAGGTTTGATTCCCAGCATCCTATACAGACCCTCCAAGTTCCCCCAAAAGTAATCCCTAAACACAGACACAGTAGTAAGTCCTGAGCACTGCTGGATGGGACCCAAAAGCAAAAAAATTGTTTAAAGTACTATTTGGGCCTACCTAAATAAAGTGTAATATTTGTATTCAATGTTATATTATGCAACTTATGAAAGTGGTGGATTTATATATGTTGTTACAAAAGATATTCCATTTATATTTGTATAGAATGCAAGATTCTAAAAAGTAAATTATGTGTGTCTATCAGGTTAAAAAATTCAATATGTGTATATCCTACTCACACACATGGAAGGCATATAGGTAAGCTCTACATAACATTGTAAATACGTTACATTAAAGGACTCAATATGATCAATTATCACAAGCATTCCATGTATAAATGAGTCCTCAAATTTTACCTCACATGTGTAAACAGAACACTGACTATGTTTTCTACTGGAAATACCTGTGAAAATAATAAAAATCCATATATTTTCTAAGAGAAACTTAATTCTATTTAGGAAGCTAGTAAACTATGAAGCAAATTAATAAGCAGGAAAATAACCATTGAAGAATCCAAAAATGGGAGATCACAATGTTCCAGAAATTTCAAGACAGCATAAAATAGAATGGCAAAGAATTTGATGCTCCCTTTTTTTCTTAACAGCAATTTCTAAATGTTTCCTAATTTGAAATAACCAGGTGCCCTCCTTGAGTGGGCACCCCATTGGTATGCTACCTGCAGGAGAACATACTAATTTCCATAAAGAGAATATAATTTCTGTTATTATCCATAGGCATATCATTTTAATAACCAGAGGTAGTAGCAATGGTAAGATAGTGATGATGGTGTTTTATGATTTTCCACTGTTTTGTGAACTTCTTTTCACAAAAGTAATAGATTATAGGCTCTTGGTGATATCATTTGCAATTTTTACCTTTATTGAGACAAGAAGAGGTAAGCATTGCCTTAATTTCTAGAAGCATTTAGTAACAAGGAAATGGGATGTTTGAGCAAACAAGAACCCATCAGCATGGATCCATGTTAGTCCCTAGGAAGTGGCAGAATGCCTTGGTATCGTACTCAAGAATAGTATATAAAAAGTCACGGTAGGGGTCTAGAGCCGTGGCACAAGCAGTAAGGCATCTGCCTTGCCCGAGCTAGCCTAGGAGAAACCAGGGTTCAATTCCGCTGCATCCCATATGGTCTCCCAAGCCAGGAGTGATTTCTGAGTGCATACCAGGAGTAACCCATGAACATCACAGGGTGTGACCCAAAAACAAACAAACAAAAAATGTCACAGTAGGTCTAAAAATCTCATCCACTTCCTTGAAGAAGGAAATATTATAAAATAGTCTTATCTGAGCTCCATGCAGTACAGTTTCCCAAGCATCTCTGAGCTAACTCAACCAGCATATTCTCTTTTTTTTTAATTAAATAATTTTTATTTTGACCAAAGTGGATTACAAATCTTTCACAGTAATATTTTAGGTACATAGTGACATTGAATCAGGGGCATTCCCACTACCAGTGTTGTCCTCCCTCCACCCCTGTTCCCAGATGCATATTCTCTTACACTCAAATTTGACATTAAGGTGGAGCCAGGACAGATAGCTGAAGAAAATGATCATATTGTCAAGTGATACAAATGTAAAGGTACCATGTGTGCCATTGCTGAAAAAAGTGATGATACATAGATGTATTTTTTTTACTGTTCCTTTTATCTATAATTAAATTGCTGCTTTAAAATAAAATGCCTACATTTGATATTAATGCTTTTAATGTAACAGTTTCCAGATAGCCTTCATTATTTCTGTAGAACTTATTTCAAGATATGTATGACATAAAATACTAAAAAGTAAGAGAACATAGTTCTTTGGGAAATGACTGTGATGCTTTGTTGTTTGTTGGCTTCTTTCTTTTTTCTTTTTTTTTTTGGCCACACCTGTTTGATGCTCAGGGGTTACTCCTGGCTAAGCGCTCAGAAATTGCCCCTGGGTTGGGGGGACCATGTGGGACGCCGGGGGATCCAACCGCGGTCCTTCCTTGGCTAGCAATTGCAAGGCAGACACCTTACCTCTAGCGCCACCTCACTGGTCCTGAAAGGTGTGCTTTTAAATGAGGACAAAAGAAAGTGCAAATCAGGGATGGGGGAGGAGTATAAAAAGAAAGAAGAGGGGCCAGTGAGGTGGCTCTAGAGGTAAGGTGTTTGCCTTGCAAGCACTAGCCAAGGAAGGACTGCGGTTCAATCCCCAGAGTCCCACATGGTCCCCCCAAGCCAGAGGCAATTTCTAAGCTCTTAGCCAGGAGTAACCCCTGAGCATCAAACGGGTGTGGCCAATAAATAAATAAATAAATAAATAAAAGCACACCTTTTTTTTTTTTTTTTTTTTTTTTTTTTTTTTTGGTTTTTGGGCCACACCCGGCGGTGCTCAGGGGTTACTCCTGGCTAACTGCTCAGAAATAGCTCCTGGCAGGCACGGGGGACCATATGGGACACCGGGATTCGAACCAACCACCTTTGGTCCTGGATCGGCTGCTTGCAAGGCAAACACCGCTGTGCTATCTCTCCGGGCCCAAAAGCACACCTTTTACATGCAAAATCTCCTCTCACTCCTGCCCTCACTCACACAAACACATTGGAAACCCACATGGAGGGACAAGATAAAAGCAGGCTCCTGTTCTGTTCTACACAGGAGAGTAGTAGTATGTGAATTTGCTAGAATATTTTGTTTCCCACATTTCCAAACCCAGAAAAGCTACAATTACTTTTCTATCCTAAAACTCCCATTGGTTCTAAAGAATATTCTGAGAATACTAAGAAGGGTAATTATAGCACAACTTGAATTAGAGTGACTTGCATCTGAAGCACTTAAACGAAGAAAGGGGGAATAAGAGCCTTTGGAGGGGAATCCAGTTTGCGTCTCCCCAGGTACAATTATAGATTTGAAATCTGTTGTTAACTTACCACGCAACTTTCGTATTAATTCCCCGAATGTTGAACTTCTGTCATTCTATCCCTCTGGGGAGTCCTTAAACTACTGCTTTCCCTGAATTCATGTCATATCATAGGCCTTAATACCTACATTTCTCCGAGCACATGCTATGAGCTCATTTTCCCAGACTGGATAAAGAAAAGCCCCAGAAGACTTTTAGTCTATGTCCCCAGTAAAAATACTTGGATGCATTCTTTCTAGTTCACGAAAACCAATAATTGAACGTAACTCCAAAGGATCAGCGCCTATTACAAAAGCAGAAATTTGACTCTTGGGGGCAGAGAGAGAGCACAGCAGTAGAGCGTTTGCCTCGCATGCAGCCAACCCAGGACGGGCAGCAGTTCTAATCCTGGCATCCCATATAGTCTCCACCACCACCCCACCCCACCCCAAGCCTGCCGGGAGAGATTTCTGAGCGCAGAGCCAGGACTAACCCTGAGTGCCGCCAGATGTGACCCAAAAGCAAACAAACAGACAAATTTAGACTCTTATTTTGTTCAAATTCATTTTAATAATTATTAAGTATCTACCATTTGCTGATAATCTGAGGGAACACAACCATTAGAATAAATTGTATCTTCTGATCTCATAGAGGTTTTCTATATAGAAGAAAATGAGATTCAAATAAGTGAAGTTCTGATGTGTGTTTTCCAAACCAGAAGCACCTGGTACTCTGTCAGAATACAGCTTCTGAATATGTACCAGAGTACAGTCGCCCACACCTTACACAAAACTCAATTCAAAGTAGATCAAAGACCTCAAATTTGGACTGAACTCTATATAATATATGTAGGAAAATATAGGCAAAACACTCCAGGATTTGGACCGCAATGGTATGTCACAAAGATCAACATCAATAAATACAATGAGAAGCTTCACAGTTTGTTTTTATCAGAGAAGTTGCAAGATAAGAGCAATGCTTTGGGGGTTATTTCAAGGTTTCTTTTTGTAGGATTCTGTAGTGTAGGAAGGTAAACTTTATTGCCTTAAATGCAGCTAACCCAGGTTTAATCCTTGGCATTCCACGTGGCCCCTTTAGCATGCTAGGAGTGGTTTCTGAGTGCAGTGCTAGGAGTAACCCTTGGGCTTAGCCAAGTGCGGTCTAGAAATAAAAAATAACTAAAAGATGAGAAAATTAACTGGAAAAACTTTAAAGGACTAGAATGAGCAATTAATTCAATATGAGGAAGAAATAATGAAGAGATTCAAATCTTTGATTAGCAACAAGGACGAGGGAGAAAGAGTTGAGGAGGAGGACATAATTACAGTTGTGTGTTGATACCACATGAAGTTGAGAATGCAGTCATGTAGTTTTTAATAAAACTCTCTTTAATATTTTGAACACATAAACTCTACCTGTCAAACTCTATCTGACATATCATGTAATCCTTAAATTGACTTAAGACTTGAACACAGAGGATTTACTCTAGCATTAGAAGAAATTAGGAGTGACCAAGAAAGAATAGTTATTTTATTTTGAATTTCAAAGTACCAACAAAAGCATCAGGGAGCTAAACTCATTCAAATGCCCTACTTCGATATTTTCAGTTGGAGAATTTCATCCTCAAGTGTACTTTATAACTAAAGATTGTGACTGAAGGGACCAAAGAGATAGCACTGCAGATAGGGTGCTTGCCTTGTATGTGGCAATTTGAGTTTGATCCCCAGTACCCTATATGGTCCCTGAGCACCAACAGGAGTAATTCCTAAGTGCAGAAACAGGAGCAAACTCCAAACATTGATGAATGTGGCTCAAAAACCTAAAACCTTAAATCAAAAATAAAAACCTAAACCAAAAACCTAAAGAAAATTGCTACTGAAGTTCCAGCCACCTGGTTGAAAATTAGAATGGGTGCTTTTTGAATAGGTGATAGAAAAAGGAACTTGGAGAATAACTAAAAGAAGGGTCAGCAACAGGCACAACAAATTGAGAAGAATATATTTGAGATTATATAAACAAAAGGCAAAAATAAAAACAAAGAAAAATCAAGCAAACCCTACACCACCCACATAAGTCATATATTCTCAGAAGATATGGAAGGGGTAGGCATTGCCCAATGGGACACCAGAACAGAATTGGGAGTCAAATTCTTACTGACCTTCAAAAAGAACAGCAGTAATTCAAGCATCCCATGATTGTAGATCATAGAACTCAGGAAACTGGTTATAATAATTTTTCTCTTGTGAAATGCCATGATATAGGAAAGTAGATAAATGATAGTAACAATCAAGTATAGAAACGTTTAGTAATGTTTTTCATAGATTAGGCCTGAATACATTCTCTCTCTATGCCACTTCTCTTTAGAATCTAGATTTAGATCTTTTGAATACACTGTCAAAGACAATGAAACACTTTTTGCATGATTTATAGCTTACTTCCCTTTTTCAGGGAAAGGAAAGCAAGTATCGATTGATATTACATCATTTAAAAAGATGAATGTCTCATTTTTAAAAGGAAAGCTGATAAGCTACATTAATTCATTTTCAATTTCTGTTACAAAATCTAGAAGAAAAGTTGTCTGTCTCTGTCCTAGGTTCCTGAAGAACAATTAAATTACAAAACAAAAATGAAGGTGTTTCAATTGCTCTCTACATTTCTCCAAGGTCAGAGAAGGCTCTCTGTGAGATTTATATGGCTATGTAATCTGAGAAAAAATAAATATAAAATTATACATTTTTTTTGCAGATGACTGTATGTCTATTTTGCTCTACAAATCAGGGAAGAATTGCAAGGCCAATTACAGTGTCTGCATCTTTTTTAAAAAAACAAAACAAAACATTTTCTTCCATTAGAGTATAATCTTCGAAGATTTCTCCCAGCAATCCCCTCCCACCCACAAACACTGCAAAACATGCCTAGCATCACTGCAGTGCTCACAGCATGCATGCTTGTTTTGAAGGCTTTTATGAATAAAGAGCACTGGTCAGTTCTCTAAGAAGCTTTTATTCTTGCCTCTCTATTTTTCCATCCTCAAATTTATCTTTCTCTCTGGGAACTCTTGAACAAAATTATTCAGGAATGTCAGTGACTGAAACCATAGCAGGAAGGATTCTGCAATCTAAGTTTCTAACCTGAAACCTGCGAGGCCTAAAACCCTAGAAGCTAATCTAAATGTTTAAAATAGCAACACATCTTTCATCACTTTAGATATTTTGACATAGATCTTTGTGTACATGCATGCTCATTGAAAGTAGATGTGTTTCTTTTCTTTATTTTTATTCTAAAGAATTTAAATGAGCTGAGCACTTAATTTCCACTTCTTTTTGTTTGTTTGTTTTGGGGCCACACCCAACCACACTCTGGGGTTACTCTTAGCTCTGTGCTTAACTTAGATTCACTGCTGGTAGGCTCAAAGGACCATATGGAATGCGAGGGATTGAACCTGTGATCAATTGTATGCAAGGCAAATGTCCTACCCACTGTTCAATCGCTTCAGCCCTGATTTCTACTTCTTAAGTTAAAAAAATACATTTGAATGCCCAAAATAGATATAATTACCTGACTATCAGTTTTAAATCTAGATTGATTAGATCTGGTCCTACTTTGGAAATGAGCATATTGAATAGCGTTCTCTCATTTGAGCCTGGTTCTTTTCTTTTTCTTTTTCTTTTTTTTACTTTATTTAAAGAAAATGTATCATATAGCTGACATAGTTGACCATAATACATTTACTTCCAAATAAGTGAGAGAAATGTTATTGAATAAACAAATAGAAAGAAAAAATAAAAGAGGAAAAGAAATTTTAAAAAATAAAAAAGAGTACAGTAGCAAGCACATGGGTGAAAATTATTGTATCTCTAGCCAAGTCATTAATCCAATTGCAGAAGGTTTAATAAACTCTTGTTGTTAGCTGTCCATTCTGTTAAATTGGTGTGTTCCTATATGGAGAACAGCATCAAACAAATGCAGTTTTCTAGAAATTCAATTCTATTACTTACACTGCGACTTTTAGGGGCATGACTCAGCTGCTAGTCCCCCTGGAAGAAGGATACAGGGGGAGGGTGCCGGCACTCAGATCAGCTCCCAAACAGGCATACTTGAAGTTTGATTAGATTGTTGTCCCCAAAGGGAATCTTAGAGGAGTGATGAGTCAGGGCCATCAGGAAAATGGTGGTTCTGGGTGATGGGCACAACAGGTATGCAGGCATGCAGCAAGACTGGGGTTTGACCCACCCTCTCCTCCCAAGATGGCCAGCTTTCTCGTACATTGGGCTGGTGTAGCCATGATCTTTCCCAGCTCAGTTTACATCTCATTTAAGAGAAGAGTGACTATGGAACTGACATGGTTTGATCATGATGGCATTTGTGGGCCTGGTTACAGTTGCCAGGCGTAAGAGGCCCAGGTCTATTCCTGCTCTCACCTACTCCCTATTGCTGCACATGGAGCCCTGATTTCTACTGATGATGTTGAAGCACATCAGGAGCCCTGAGGAAGTGAGTCAAAACAAACCCACTGGTGAGAGAAGACTCGCTCAGTACTCAGGATATATTCTTTGGACCAGGGATCAAACCCACTTGACCACCTGAAAGAAAAGTATCTTACTGTACCATCCCTCCAGCCCAACAGGCTGGAATCTCCTCATCCTTCCATGGAAATCATTATTTGATGAGACTTTTGGTTCCAGTTTCCAAGATTTATGGTGCTTGTCCTGATATCCCAAAATACTGAAAATTTTGTGAAATGAAAACTGTGTAATTCAAAACAGAGCTTAACCCATTAGTGTGAAGTTACCCCTTCCCTAATGCCCTATGTTAACATGGCCTGAATGGTCTGACCCACCCTCACCTGAGTAGGGTCTGAGATTGGGAATAAAGGTGTTGCCTGGGGGGTGGGGAGGGAGGAAAGAGAAAAAGGAGCACGGAATCAATCCTGGAGAGCAGCAGAGAAGAAGCTGCTTGGAAAAGTTCAGCATAGCAGCCATTTGAGGAAATGCACAGGGCGGTTAGGCCGTGAAATCAAGCTGGCTGGCGCCTGAATCTTTAATTGATTGCCTGTGAATTGCTGAACCATTATCCTGGGGGTAAAGATGCTGTGCAGAGAAAGGCGTCATCCAAACCTAGGACTTTATGTTTAATAATGAATACAATACACTAGTACTTCACTCTTCATATTTTAATGATACACAAAGTGTATATTATAAAAACTATTAAATAAAGTGATATAGTGATATATAGACCAGGCACCACATGACCTCCAGTGCCCCGTAGGATATTCCAAGGGGGCCAAGGTCCAAAGAATCATACAAATAGGGGACCGCGGCATGAGAGTAAGGCACCAATTGTTAGGATGAGAACTACAAGAAAGACACTTAAACTTTGCTTAAGTTCAGACCACCTGGATTTCAACTAGACATTTGATTTATTCTGAGTCACTTCAATTTTGGTGCTTAAGAAAGTATACATTTACATGGATTTGAAACTCAGCACGAGGACAATTGTTCTCAAAAGATCAGACATTTTAATTTTGATAGACTTTCCACAAAAGATAAGAATAGCCTTCCTTCATTGGTGGCAGGAAATGCGCACTGATGAGCAGTGTGCTTTCTAGGAAAGAAACTCAATCATGAAAAAGCGTGAATCTACAGTGTTTAAATAAAGTATTTATAATATAAACAATTTCAATAAAAATAGCCTTCCTCATTTTATGTTTCCTTTTTGGTTTTTGGGTCACACCCGGTGATGCTCAGGGGTTACTCCTGGCTCGGGAGACCATATGGGACACCGGGGATCTAACCGAGGTCCGTCCTGGGTCAGCCGCATGTAAGGAAAACACCCTATCGCTGTGCCATCGCTCTGGCCCCTTCATTTTTTTTTTCTTTCCTCATTAGAGAAGTCCTTACTTGCCTTCAGTTTGTAGGTAAGTTGGACTGTGTCTGGGTGGGTGCCAACACACTAAGGGTTGTTATTGTTCATTCCGGTGTCCACTTGTTTGCAGCTCACCTTTCTTTTCCTGTTCTTTCTCTATAAAAACCTTTTCTTTTACGATGCAACCAAGATTGCTTCTTAAACATGAGTCACTATATCTTTCATCTGGTCCCCAGGAAGCAATGAAACTAAGATTTTAACTGGAAAAGGCGAATTTGAAATCCAGTGACTCCAGAAAGGGACAAATTTGAAAGCTTTTTGTGCCAGCTATAGCATTCACTTAAACTGCTCCCAGCTGCTCTCCTCCAGGACTGTGTAGCACTCAAACTCTTGCTCAGGCAGCATGCAGCTTGTCCCCCACACAGTCTAACTGCCCCTTGGCATCTGTTCTCTCTGAGGTTTCTACACATCCATTCAGCAGCAGCTGTTTCTTTAAACCCCTGTGCTTCCTGCTTTATTAGAGCAACACAGTGCCCTGGCTGGAAGGGCTGGATGGTTTCATTTAGGACTGTAAAGGAAGAGCTGAACTGTGAATGTCCAGTTTCACAGCGCTCAGTGGTCAATCACATGGTGATGGGCTGAGGAAGCTTTATTGGCAACAAGCAGGCTGGTTTGAGGATAATGTTTTCAAAGTAACTGTCTTCCCTGCATGGTTACAGGAAGAGGTTTACATAGGGAAAGAGAATACGGAAGCACATTGTTTAGAGTGGATTGCAGGCTGGTCGGAATCAGTATATTCTTTGGTGGGCTCTTCCCCTAAAGCACTCCATTTTATCTGCACACCTAAACAGTAGTTCAGAGTAAATGTTCAACCTGTCTTCATCTCGTGCTTTTGAGAGAAAAAGGCAAAACAGAAAACAAGATAAATTCTGTTTTCGTTCAGAAGAGCTGCTATTTATTAATTATTTAATTCAACTCTTAATTTTTTGGGTCAGTGGAACATCAGAGCAATGTGCTCATAACTTCCACAATTAAAATACTTGAAACCTCAATATAAATATTACCAGATTAAGAAAATTGATGCAGAGGTTTACCCAGACCACACTGTCCAATCACATTTATAAATGCAATTTATAAAAAAAAAAAAAAATTGGGCCGGCGCAGTGGCACTAGAGGTAAGGTGTCTGCCTTGCCAGCACTAGCCTAGGACGGACCGCGGTTCGATCCCTGGCGTCCCATATGGTCCCCCAAGCCAGGAGCGACTTCTGAGCGCATAGCCAGGAGGAACCCCTGTGTGTCACCGGGTGTGGCCCAAAAACAAAAAAAAAAAAGAAAAACAAATTGATTCCTTCTACTTTTCAAGGTTTCCCACTAGGGACCATGAGACAAAAGACAGGTAAATATAAAGATTAAGACAGATTAACATAAAGATTAAAAGAAAGAAACATAATCTAACATACATTAATAAATGTATTAGTATTTATAAATATTAATAAATATATGTATATAAATATATGGTAGAGATATGTAATATGATACATCGCATTATGTATTATATACATTATATTATATGTATGTTGCATATACATGTAATAAATATATGATATATAACATACATCTCATATGTACTAATGCATAGTGAATAGGAAACCTTCATCTGAAGTTTTAAATAGTTTTTTTTTTTTTTTTTTTTGGTTTTTGGGCCACACCCGGTAACGCTCAGGGGTTACTCCTGGCTATGCGCTCAGAAGTTGCTCCTGGCTTGGGGGACCATATGGGACGCCGGGGGATCGAACCGCGGTCCGTCCAAGGCTAGCGCAGGCAAGGCAAGCACCTTACCTTTAGCGCCACCGCCCGGCCCCAAAAATGGCAAGTTTTTTGTTTTGTTTTGTTTTTGTTTTTTTGGGCCACACCCGGAGGTGCTCAGGGGTTACTCCTGGCTGTCTGCTCAGAAATAGCTCCTGGCAGGCACGGGGGACCATATGGGACACCGGGATTCGAACCAACCACCTTTGGTCCTGGATTGGCTGCTTGCAAGGCAAACACTGCTGTGCTATCTCTCCGGACTTAAATAGTTTTTAGTTATTAAATTACCATATATACTCAAGTATAAGTCAAGTTTTTTGTGCTGAAATTTTGTGCAAAAAAACCCAAACTCGGGGCCGGTGAGGTGGCGCTAGAGGTAAGGTGTCTGCCTTGCAAGCACTAGCCAAGGAAGTACCATGGTTCAATCCTCTGGCGTCCTATATGCTCCCCTCCCCCAAGCCAGGGGCAATTTCTGAGCGCTTAGCCAGGAGTAACCCCTGAGCATCAAACGGGTGTGGCCCAAACAAACAAACAAGCAAACAAACAAAAACCCGAACTTGGCTTATACTCAGGTCACCGAATCAAATGCACACAGTCTCCAGTCGTCTTCTGCCTCTAGCCTGCTGGAGGGGGCATGCTTCAACTCAGTCCACAAGCCACGGCTGAGCTGAAGGGGTAAGTGGCTGAACTGAACTGGATGCCACTGAACTATTTAACCCACAATACTCTGCGCTTTGTATGAGACCAACTGACAGCAGTGATGATGACATCTGTGAACTCAGTGACGATAACAATGTCTATGCTGATCCCCTCCCGTCAGAGACAGCTGAAGCTCTGTTTGGACATACAGATGAGGAGGAGGAGGAATCCAGTTTTGAAGGATTTTAACCTTTAGGATTTAGCTTGATGACCTGTTAAGCTACAGTTTTCTGCACTCTAAAGTTTTAAAGTTCTTGTTCCTAGTTTACAGTTTTTCTTTAGCAATAAATATTGAAAAACATTTAACCTACTGATTCCTCAATTATTGTAATTGTTTTGGGTATATATTTTTATTTTTGAAATTTATCAGTGGCTGCTGCATTTTCCACTTCAGCTTAAACTCGAGTCACTAAGTTTTCCCAGTTTAAGGTAAAATGGTGGGGGGTCGACTTATACTAGGGTTGCCTTACACTCAAGTATATACAGACTATTAATTATAGTTTTAGTTATTAAATACCTCTTTTTAGACTCTCCCTTCTAGAGAATCCTGTTGTTCTCTGTCTCTGTTTCTCTGTATCTCTGTGTTTATCTCTGATTCTACATCTGTCTCTCTCTCTTTCATATTGCCTGAATAAAATTATTTTACCTCATTATTCATCTTTGTCTAAAATTTTTTCTGCATTGGTAGACAATGGGAAGAATTTAGGATTCAGGGTTCTTGTTTTTCTTTTCCTGCAAAGAAAATAATAGTATTTTTATTCAGGGACTGGAGTGATAGTACAAGGACTATCTCGCCTTGCCCACCGTCAACCTGTGTTTGATCCCCTGCACCACATATGGTCTCCAGAGCCTCTTCAGGAGTGATTCCCTGAGCACAAAGCCAAGAATAACCCAGCTAATAACTCAGGTATGGCCAACCTCCAACCCGAGGCTGCAGCTCCTGAGGACTCTGGTAGGAGTAATCGAACCATACAGATCAAGTAGAGCTCAGACATAACTTGAGAGTTGCCTTGTGAAGCTGGTATTAAGCTAGCTAGATGCCAGACAGGTGCCTGTGGTGGATTTTATAAGTCTCGAACTTCAACAGGCACTTCCCTGGGGGAACTGAGGCTAAGTAGAAGGACAGCCGCATACAAACAGCATTTGACTTCTTAGCTCCTTACATCTTCAACCAGCATCTCTCTGTAAAGCACCATAGAGACCTACAACATTGGGTGATCTGTTCAGGATAAAAGTGAAGAAACTAATTGAAAATTTGTCATGCAGGGGCTAGAGAAATAGTACAGAAGGTAGGCCTCTTAACTTGTGTGCTACAGGTTTGAACTATCAAACTTTAACTATTTTTTCAGCCATCTTTCCAGCTTATAAATGACTTATGGGAAACCTATACTTTCTTCATAAGCTTAAGACCTATATAATATTATCTCTTAACCTGTTTTTTTCCAAATGTAAGGTAGTCTCCTGCATCACTTTGTTCCTTTGATTACTTTTTGAATTCATTTAAAAATTATTTTTTCTTTATATATATATATGTGAGTATATATATTTTTATTTTTGTCTTGGTTCTGTTTTCTTCTCTTCCCACCCCCAAATGCACCAGCAATATAATGTAGTACCTTCCTGCAAAGGCATACTAAACAAGGGGAAATTTTACGTATAAAAACAAGCTCTTATCTACTAGGGATAAGAACTCATACTTTTTTTCTTTTTTTTTTCCTTTTTTTAATATGATTTTTATTTTGACCAAAGTGGATTACATATCTTTCACAATAATGTTTTAGGTACATATTAACATTGAATCAGGGGAATTCCCATCACCAAAGTTGTCCTCCCTCCACCCCCGTTCCCATCTTGCATCCTATATCCCCGACCCTCCCCCCAGGGCTACAAGAATAAGTGGTCCCCTCTGTATCTAACTTACTATTTAGTGATCATACATCTGTTTGGTTCTGGTACCCTCCCTTATTTCCCCCTCTATTTGAGAGGCGGAACTAGATAGTTCAAGTTATATGGTTTTGTTTGAAGAAAAGAAAAGCAATAAAATGGGATAAAAATCAAATAGGCTGAAAATGGGTGGAGTCCTTCTAGAGGCTCCCAACCTCAGAACTCATACTTTTTTATAATACAGGGGCACCTCTCACCTTGAGCATAAGTCAAGCATGTGGACCCAACTTAGACTCTAGATGATTAGACAGAAATCGTCCAACCTTGAACCCTGGATCCTAGACATAGAAACAACACAGTTTTCCACAACAGTTCCAGGAACCAAGTCCCCTCTAAGACATCCTTAATACTGCTCTGGCACCAACATGTGCCAGTTTCTATATGATATCCTGACAATGAGAAAATGGCAACAACTTGATCTAAGAGCAGGCTAGCAATAAGAAAGAATCAGAAGACTTGTCACCCTTTGGTCTGTGCAAAAGCCAAGATCGCTATCTATAGATGATTGACTGTGACAACCATGACTGGGCAGAACGTATCCTGGGACCAATAAAAAAGCCCTAGTCTAGGGTTCAGCCTACGAGCTGTACAGCAACCAAAATCTCTAATTCCAGAGGTCTGACTGAGACCATTGAAACTGAATGGGTCTTCCGGAAACATAACGAAAGACTTTATCCCAGGCTCCATCCTAGGATCAAAGCAATGACCAAGACCACCAATTACAGAAGACTGATTAAAGTGACAGTGAAAGAATAGAACTTTTAGAACCGTAAAGAAAGACTTTTTCATAAGCTCCATTCTTGACCTGTATAAATAGCAAGATCTCCAGATACAGAGGTCTGATCTTATCATCCATGACGGAGCAGAAGTCTTCCACACACCACAAAAGGACCTAGGGGAGAGTAAATGAACATACAAGGAGTCTGTAGTTATTCCCATGACAGTATACTTCAAGGGCGGAGAAACCCTGTATTCCTTAGACCAAGGGAATTCCCTCTCTAATTTCTCCAGAAGAAGAAAGAGAAAGAAAGAAAGAAAGAAAGAAAGAAAGAAAGAAAGAAAGAAAGAAAGAAAGAAAGAAAGAAAGAAAGAAAGAAAGAAAGAAAGAAAGAAAGAAAGAAAGAAAGAAAGAAAGAAAGAAAGAAAGAAAGAAAGAAAGAAAGAAAGAAAGAAAGAAAGAAAGAAAGAAAGAAAGAAAGAAAGAAAGAAAGAAAGAAAGAAAGAAAGAAAGAAAGAAAGAAAGAAAGAAAGAAAGAAAGAAAGAAAGAAAGAGAGAGAGAGAGAGAGGGAGAAAGGGAGGGAGGGAGGAAGGGAGGGAGGGAGGGGAGGGAGGAAGGGAGGGAGGGAGGAAGGAAGGAAGGAAGGAAGGAGGAAGGAAGGAAGGAAGAAAGAAGAAGAAAGAAAGAAAGAAGAAAAGAAAGAAAGAAAGAAAGAAAGAAAGAAAGAAAGAAAGAAAGAAAGAAAGAAAGAAAGAAAGAAAGAAAGAAAGAAAGAAAGAAAGAAAGAAAGAAAGAAAGAAAGAAAGAAAGAAAGAAAGAAAGAGGGAGGGAGGGAGGGAGGGAGGGAGGGAGGGAGGAAGGAAGGAAGGAAGGAAGGAAGGAAGGAAGGAAGGAAGGAAGGAAGGAAGGAAGGAAGGAAGGAAGGAAGGAAGGAAGGAAGGAAGGAAGGAATGGAGGGAAGGAAGGAAGGAAGGAAGGAAGGAAGGGAGGACAGGAAGGAAGGAAGGAAGGAAGGAAGGAAGGAAGGAAGGAAGGAAGGAAGGAAGGAAGGAAGGAAGGAAGGAAGAAACCAAAAAACAAACAGCACATTATTTATTTATCTATTTATTTATTGGTTTTTGGTTTTGTTGTTGTTGCTGTTGTTTTCATTTTTTTTTTTTTGGCACTCTGATTTG